>NW_005434643.1:277580-287079 GCF_000315625.1 Guillardia theta CCMP2712 | reverse complement strand
GGAAGGAAGGGAGCAAGGAGGGTAAACCTCAGTCCCGCGCTGATAGCAGGAGATGACGAGAGAGCGAGGAGTTGCTCAGACTTGGATGTCGGCATCGCACGAGGATGAGCAGTGAACGCCGATGGGCGGTAGAGCGGGAGCATGGCGCAGGAGCGAGAGAGCGAGGAGACATCCATGCTGGAAGCGAGAGGAGAAGATGGTGAGACACAGTTCTTGAAGGAAGACATGGGCAGGGAGTAGTGTAGAAGCAGCTACTGCTCCTGAGCACGAGAGGACGAGCAGGACGAGCAGGAGGAGCAGGAGCAGGAGCAGGAGCAGGAGCAGGAGCAGGAGCAGGAGCAGGAGCAGGAGGAGCCGGAAAGGGGGATGAGAAGGGGTGGAAGGGACGGGAGGCAAGGAGGGCGCTTCTTTACTCAAAGTTAAGTTAAAAATTAGTACGAGGAGCTTCTAGTAGGGCAGCAGCAGCGAATGGACGAGGCTTACTGCCTCAATTAGGGCAGAACCCGGAGGGCGAACATGGTGGAGGGGGAGCAGGGGCGGAGGAGGAAGGCTGTGGTGGTAGAGATGCCAGGAAGAGTGCGAGAGGAGGGGAGGGCCTTGGAGGCTCTCGGAGGCACCTCCTCCCTCTCCTCCGTCTTCTCTCGTCCCCGCGCTCTGCTCCCCCTCCTCCTCAGGAGCCGGGACTCCCATGCACATCCTATCTTCGGGGACCCCGAGCAGCGAACGCTCCTCCTCCTGAGGGTCCGCAGGCCCAACGGAGATGGGCAGTGCGAGGCTCAAGTTCTCGGGCATGCTGAGCGCATCTACAACTTCCGCGGCATGGCGGACTTCCAGTTCGTCGACCCTGCGACTGCCGCTAAGGCTCGGGGAGGAGGAGGTCCGGCTCCGACGGACGTCTACTCCCTGCTGGAGGGGCAGACGGGAGGAGAGACGTTGCAACTTGTTCCTCCTATTTTCAGCAAGGTTGATCAGCCGCAGGCGTACGGGTTCCGTCAGAACATGGCGTTCAAGCACCGCGACCCAGAGGACCAGGCTCCCGCGGAGGGGTCGCGGCCAGGGAGGAGGAGGAAGCCAAGCAAGGACGTGCAGACACTGAAGAAGCAGAGCATCCAGTGGAGGCACCCGCCGCCCTCAGCACCTCATGCTCAGGCAGTGGAGGTCACTATGGGATGGGAAGGGCGCGAGGCCTCGATGGGGGTGCTGAGGAGGCTGTTTGAGCAGCGACCCATATGGTCGAGGCTCGCGCTGCAGGGGACCATCCTGGAGGAGGCAGAGAAGCATCTTCGCTTCCTCCCCCTTGTCGCCTTCAACTACAAGGACGGGCCCTGGCGAAGCCTCTGGGTCAGGTATGGCTTCGACCCTCGATCGGACAAGTCAACTCGTTTCCTACAGGTGCACTATCCGTCCTCCTCTTCTCCTGCTCTGTGCCTTTCTTGCACCGTTCTTTCTATATCCTGACTCCATTTCATTAACTCCTTAACTCCTTATGCTGCCCTTCCCTTGGCCTCCTCTCCTCCTCTCCTCCTCTCCTCCTCTACATTCCTGAATTTGATTTCATGACTATACTGCTAGTCCTACGACTTCCGCGTTCCCTCAAAGTTTTTGTCTCTTTTCAAGCCAACCGAGATTCGAGTAAGTTCCGCCCCCGTACCACCACAGGACCCTCTTCTCCCTGCTCCTCCTCCCCAACACCCCATGCCCTCCTCCTACCCTCCATCATCTTCTCGCTTTCATTCATCGTCTTCCTCCTCCTTCACTCACACCTCCTTCATTTCTACCTCTGCGATCTGCCGATTGACTGTGTCTCTTGCAGCAGCAGGGGGGTAAGGCGGGGGGGCCGCAGCCGTTCAGGTTTGTGATGGAGCGCCGGAGGAAGGAGGGGTGACGTGGGTGCAGGTTGAAGGGCATGAAGGGAGATTCAGGTAGAGCTCGCATCCTCATCTTGCCTCTCATCTCTTCCTCCTTGTCCCCTCCCTCCCCGTCTCATGATCGTCGCCTCCTCTCTCCATCCCTTTGATCCATCTTCGTGAAGCTGCAGAAACTTCCTCCTCCACGGCCTCTCCTGCCGACGTCTTCCGTTTCCGAGAGGTGACTCACGTCTCACCTGCTGCCTTGACTGCTTCCTCCAGGTCCCACCGCAAGCACAAATGATGTATCAACTCCTTGACATCGACGACGCTCAGATCCAGCGGTTCTTGCAGGTCCTGCCCTCCTATAGCTGCAGCCGCCGACGCTGATGCTCCCGCTGCTGAGCAGGAAGAGCCAACACAAGACATCTGCGACGAGAGGACGGGATGGTTTCATCGCTCCACCTTTGACTCTGTCCCCACTGCTTCCTCCTCTGTCTCTGCTGACGTCCTTTCCAGCTGGCGGAGCTTTTCCACAAGAGATTCCGCGTTCTGGTTGGCTCCAGTCAGCTCCCCCTTGAAGGGAAGAAAGCTCTCCCTCCTCCCTCGGAGGACACTCCTACTGCCTCGCAGGCATCGGAGCCGGAAGGTCAACTATCCCCACAGTCTCCTCATCCTCACCTGGCTCCAACAGCTCAAATAGCTGCTTCGTTCGTCCGCCAGCTGCCGCTCCCAGCCGAGAGCTCGTCTGCTTCAGGGCCTGCCGAACTGATCCGCTCTAGTTTGACGGAGGCTGCTCGGGTGAGAACGAGCGAGTCATGAGGGCGGGGAGGATGAGCTGAGTTTGGCGACAGGCAACGGAGAGGATAGAAGGAGACGAGCAGGTGAGACTACGGGGAGAGGAGGAGGAGAGTCAACGGTGTGCAGGAGATGTACGCGATCCTCGGGGAAGACTCAGAGGTAAGCGGCTTGCCAGTGAGCGAGGCTTACCACAGAGACGGCAGGATGGCGATAGCGAGGAGGGTTCCGAGGGATCCTCAGGAAGTGAAGAGGATGGGTCGAGCTCGGACGAGGTGAGCTGCTCAGAGGCATGGAGAAGGAGTAAACGAGCGCAGGGAGCGTAAAGGAAGTTCATCGTGTTTAATGTTCAAGACGAGTTGAGGGAGAGGAGAGAGGGAGAGAGTGAGTGAGTTCACTCCTTCCTCAGCTTGTGTAGTAAGGAGCCTCAGCCTTGAGAGCAACAGTGCGAGCCTGAGCTAGGGCTCTCTCCATCTTGCTCTGCTTCAGGAGCTGCTTTGCTTCCTTCATCTCGCGGTCGAACTTGCTCATGGGCTTGCTAGCTACTTTCTTCGCCTGATGTTCTTTCTTCAACTCTGCCTGCTTCTTCGCAGCCAGCGCCTTCACCATCTTCTTCTTGTCTCCTTTCTCGTTGATGTAAATGTTCACTGTTGTCTTCTGATGACTCTTCTTCACATGCTCCGCCTCCTTCTGGTGTGACTTGGTCAGCCCCAGAGTATCAAAGAAGCTGTTGAGATCGCTTCTGGCAGCCCTCGCAGACATGCCTTTCTTCTTGAGCGACTTGGCCGAGCTGTGGTAAACACGATCATGCTTGATCCGCTTGTCAAAGAACTTATCAGCCTCCGTCCTCGCATCTGCGGTGTTGAGGGCGTGTTGATCCCCAAGGTAGTCACTCTTCCTCTCCTCGAGCTCCACGACTTGGCTTTCCCTCCTAGTCGCTATCACAACGCAAGCTACGAATAAGATGCACACGGCGGCAGAAGCGACGCGTAGTATGGACATCTGACTCTTGATGGCAAGACCAAAAGACCAAAAAGACGTCCTGTCACCAAAATGAGCGCCACACCGCAGAACGATGGGGAAGATCAACAATATTGTTAGTTCTAACAACTAATTCGTCCTTGTAGTGATTCCTAGTAGCAACACATGTTCAAGACCATCTTTCAGAACCATTCTGCAGTAATCCTCAAAGTTCAAGTATAACCTCAGAGTCTTATCTCATCGAATCGTATCGCATCTTATCGCATCGCACCTCACCTCAACTCACCTCACCTCACCTCGTCTCAACTTCCCCACTCTACTCTACTCTACTCTACTCCCCTTTACTCAACTCAACTCATCTCATCTCATCTCATCTCATCTCATCTCATCTCATCTCATCTCGTCTCATCTCATCTCATCTCATCTCACCTCACCTCACCTCACCTTATCGCATCGCATCTACTCTCATCTACTCTCACCTCATCTCACCTCATCTCACCTTACCTTACCTTACCTCATCTCATCTGATTTTCTCTCATCGCATCTCATCTACTCTCATCGCATCTACTCTCATCTCATCTCATTTACTCATCTACTCATCTACTATCACCTCATCTCATCTCATCTCATCTCATCTCATCTCACCTCATCTCATCTCATTTTCTCGCATCGCATCGCATTACATCACATCACATCACATCTCATCTCATCTCATCTACTCCCATCTACTCTCATCTCATCTCATCTCATCTCATCTCATCTCATCTCATCTCATCTACTCTACTCTACTCTACTCTACTCTCATCTACTCTCATCTACTCTCATCTCACCTTACCTCATCTCATCTCCCCTCATCTCATCTCATCTTCTGTCTCCTCCCATTCTCTCGCCACTTTTCCTCAGCTGTCATACATACCTGTGCGACACTTCGCTACTCGTCAGGACCCCTTCCGTATGACCCCTTGATGCCATATACCCCTACCCCTGTGGTTCGCCCCTGAGCTTCTCAAGTACCCGGTAGTTTGACTATCTATCCAAGCCAGACTATCTGTCCAAAAGTACCCCCACCCTTACACAGACGTTTCTTCAGAACCACCCCCTTATCATCCCTCACCCCGACTCGCTGCAATGGCGTTATACCCGTTACATCAGTGGTCTATTTCCGTTTCCATCGTTCCTTCTGCTTGTATCCGTTACATTTTTATCCTGTTGTTGCGCCCGTTGTCGTTACCAGGATAAGGCAATCGAGGTCGATGGAAGAGGATCGTTCACCGTGTCTGCGAAGGAGAGACATTTCTTAAGTATGACATTAATGTAAAAACACAAGGCTGGAAGTATCGCCTTGAGGAGAAGGGACCCTTCGGCTTGACCTGAGTCAAACTCCTTCGTTTGTCAGCCGCTCGGCCGTGTATCAAGACAATGGCAGTATGATCCGCGAGGCAGGCCGCGGGGGCACGTACGATGGAGATAGGAAGGAGCTTGAGGTTGAAGAGAGCTTTGTCGTACTCTAGGGCTTCGAAGAGGTAGAGGATGTCACAGCGTGGTTCCAGCTCAGTGAGTTGCGTCAGTAACCTTCCCTTGAAAGGGAGAGGAACTGTCGGAACTGTGATCCTTGGAATCTTCCGGGAGCCCTCGTAATATGAGGGCGATAAGTGCCCCAGTGAGAAGATCAGTTGTTCGGAGGATACAGCGATGATTGATGACTGTCGTGACGCAGCTTGCTAGCAATTTTCAAACAATACGCAGCAGTGAGTGTTTGAAAGGTCAGGATAGGCTGAAAGTGATAGGAAACCAGTGGAGATGAAGCTTGCCCGAAGAAAATGAGGGATGTTCTACATACTGCATGCATGTTGGTATCTTGTACTGACAACATTGTGATGTGCCAGAGCTCGTTCAACTCACAATCGCCACTTTGTCATGCTCAAGTCTACGACGGGTCTCCTCATCTCCTTCACCCTGTGCTTCCTTTCCTCGCATCCCCGAGCCTCTTCTTCGCTGCTACTTGAAACAGAATGCCCGTCTGGAACCTTCCGCAACAAGTCCTCAGGCTGCAACGACACTAACCCGACGGAGGGCCTCTACGGTGTTCAATGCTCGCACGTCGCCATCTGCGGGTGCGGTTGCTGGGGCCCGGACTACGAGGCACAACGTAATCTCTATTGCTGCGCATGCGGAGGGGGAGTGAGCTGGAACTACGACGTCTGCCAGCCTTGCGCTCCATGTAGCAAGGGACAGTACAGGGAAGGTTGTGGAGGGATGTTAGAGGGCAACTGTACCGCGTGCCCTTCCTGCCCTGCTGGGAAATACAATGATGGCTGTGTGGGGAATTCCTCTGGCTCCTGCACGGACTGTGACCTATGCTCTGAGGGCTTCTTCAACAAGGGTTGCCTCGGTCTGAACAACGGGTCCTGTACCGCCTGTGAGGCCTGCCCTCATGGACAGTACAGGGTGAACTGCTCCGGGCTGGAGCAGGGAGTCTGTGTTGACTGCCCCACATGCGGGAGCTACGAGTACCGAGATGGATGCAACGGCACGAGCGCTGGGAGCTGCATCGCGTGCGCTGCCTGCGATGTGGGCTTCTATAGGAAGGTGCAAATACCCTGAGCTACTGTGCATCTGCTGATATCATCGCAGACGTGTGAACGCGACAGCGTTTGTGTCGCATGCGACTCCTGTCCCGTCGGACAGTATCGCAGCGGATGCTCGCAGCTCAACTCAGGAGTATGCGTGAACTGTACTTCATGCCCAGTCGGGACTTTCTGCAACGTCAGAGGACAGTGCCAGCAGTGCCCTCCTTGTCCCGCGGGTTCTTTCTGCGATGAATCCGGCAGCTGTGCTGCATGCCCAGCTGGAAGTTTTGCCAGCGCGCCCAATTCTACTTCGTGCTCTCCATGTTCAGCCTGTGACTTGAACCAGTACGAAGAGTCTGCGTGCAACGCAACACATGATGCTGTGTGCCGTCAATGTGCAGCAGGGCAATACTTCCAGAAGGAGGCTGCCTGTACAGACACGAAATACGTCAACAATGAGTGCGCTGACTTCCAACATTATGGTTCACTCTGTCGAGCATCAGGAAGGGTTAATTGCAAGCAGAACTACTGCGATATCCCTGAGGTGGCCGCCAACTGCTGCTTTTGTGGTGCTGGGGTGCGAGTTCAACGAGGATGTCATACGTGTCCGGACGGATCCTTCCGTCTGAACAGCATGGGCGCGTACAGCTGCAGTGAATGCTCGGCATGTCCAGCTGGCATGATCGAGTCCTCCCCATGCACCAACATCACGAACCGCACTTGCATTAACGGTGGCAGCAGCAACGCGACCAGGTGAGCTTCAAACACTGTCGTCGTCTTGTACAGTAGTTAGCTTTCTATCTTCGAGCACAACAGAAATAATGCCAGAGGCTACAGCGCAATCGTCTCGCAAGAGTTGAACTTCTTTCGATTGATACTGTCTTTGATTGTATACATATGAGAAGGGAGAAACAGTCACCTGATCTGATGGTAATGTGCTTTCATTAAATTTACATGATTGATTCCATTAAGATTATTCATTAACTCTTGAGATCCCCCCTCCCCTCTTGTCCTGTATTCACGAAATCCGTGTTCTGTATTTACCTTACAATTCTTGATCTTCTTCAAAATTCGAGAAGGCGCTTTACACGCATCCGAAATTGTACTGGCGATTCATCTCTTTCTCTCCGGAAGCATTTGCAAGAAGCAGTTTGCACCACTTGAACCTTCCCTTGATGCAGACCAAGTTTGCAGAATTTCACAGGTGCATGGTCTGAACTTCTCCTTACAGAATGATCCGGCGTTGAGTTCTTCTTGACACTGGAGCTTCGCGCAAATTTGCCATAATCCAAGTCGGAGTCGTCTTGCAGACGAAGGTCGTTAATTTCGATCTCACTCCATATCTTCTGAGGCGTCCTCTGCGATATCTGGAGTATCAACGGCGTGGACGCTCTTGAAAGTTCGTCTTCGCCTCTGTCGGACTCGTGACCAGAGGACCACTGCTCTTCCCCTCGGGTATCATTGTATGGTCTGTCGTCTCTAGGGCAGCGGCCACCTTTCCTCTTGAACTGTCCAGAGTCTGCGGAAGCATGCAAGTCGCCTTCATATCTACTTCGTAGGTCAACCACAGAGACAGCTCCGTTGACATCGCTGGCCCACATGCTCCAGCATGTCTGAGGCTGCGCATCATCTTCAACATCACCCTTGAGGTCATCCGATCTGATGAGGTCTTCTTTGATTTGTCCGCTATTGCTCCAGATGCTTGCAGGAGGAAGCAACTTGACTAGAGTAGCTCGTCGATGACCTGCCGTGCTCATGCTGCACAAGAACCGTCAGGGCGACGAGCAAGCGATGCAAGAGAGGGTTCACATACCTTTCCAGGCTGTCTAGAGGAAAGCAGAGTTCCACGGTCGGAACGTCTTCGAATTGGAGGAGAGAAGCTTGTGATCCGATGCGAGATTCTCGTCGGGGGGAAGGAAGTCTGGGTGACAAGCATGATCCTAACATGTGGCTGATCTTTGCAAATTTCATCGTGCCTTGCTTGTAGAGATACTATGAGTTCGCCTTTCTGCAACTTGCGATGTAGATAGAGGGTTTCAGCAAGTTCGGTGTGCTTTGGGGATGAGATCCTTTCAGGCCAGGATTGTCACCGTGTTTGAGAACGGCTACTTGTCTAAAAGCTCAATTTCACAACTTGAGCAAGTTGATGGATGCGACTAAGACTCGAGATATATAATCAATCACACTCGCCGAACTTCAAGAATTTGGCGGAATTCGTGACGATGACGAAAAACTGCGTTTGGGCAAGAGATAGGGCAAAGCAGGTATCGTCCCAGCGCTTACGATGTTAGCCCCAACGTCAAAGAACTTGTACAGATAGCTGGTCGCAAGAGGAAAGCGGCAAAGGTAGTTTGGATGAGGTTTGGCAGTTGGAAAGCAGAAATGAAGGATTTAGCAATACGAGCGTGAAGAAAATCCACTGACTCGCAGATGGGAGGATCCGCGGGAGGGCACACCTCTGACTATGACCGCACGGTGGGGCTTGGCAAGGAGAGGAGGGAAAGAGAAGGGAAGGGGGAGAGGGAGCGCGGGTAAGAGGACAAGAGAAGGAGGAGGGAGGGTAGCGAAAAACAAGCTCAAGAAAAGTGGCAGAAGCAATAATAGGACCGGGAGGGGCCATGACCCCACCCCACCCCTATCTGCTACCTAACGGAATGCCTACCCCAACGTAGCTAAAGGATATTCTCGAAAAGCAGGGGTGGCTTGTGAGATATACCCATGTGGTGACCATAGGAAGCGGGGGTGAACATGGGGTAACGGGTGGGTGGTGGTGATACGATTCGGACTCCTCCGTGCTCCGATGGTCTGTCTGGGGTTGGGTCAGTAGGATTTATCCTCGACATATGGGGTGGGTGGGGTGTAATAATACTTTCTAAAAACTAACTGGGTGAAGGTGGTATAACTCCGGAAAGAAGTGGTAGGCAAATTAAAGGACTTAAGGGGGTGGGGGTGGGGCCCCAGAACGCGGTCACTACTAGGCTTCTCAGGCAGTGAGGAGACGGTGGGGGGCGGCCGCATCACTCTGGTACAAACATTTCACTCATCTCTTTGACCCTCATTGCTAGAGTCGGCCATTGACGATGATCTGAGCCACCCCCACACTTCTGTGGCCCTGAGACCCGCCCACCCCCGGGCCACCCCATGCGGCTGACGGTCGCCGTTAGCTGTCTATCCGGGTTAGCCGCCCCCCGCCGCGGTAGTCACCGTGCCACGGTGTTGACGCGCGGCGGCTGATGAGACGCCCCCCCCCCCCCGGCCCCCCCCGCCCCGCCCGTCCGGTCCGGCCGGCCCCCGGCCCGGCCC
>NW_005434643.1:222619-276129 GCF_000315625.1 Guillardia theta CCMP2712 | reverse complement strand
GGCTCGCTCGGAGGCCGCCCGAGCGAGGAGGGAGGGGGGCGAGGGCCCAACTTCAAGCCTGTGCGGCCGCCCGGGGGGTGGGGTGGGGGTACCAAAAAGGCGGTTTAGCCTGTTTTCCGAAGTTCCATGCCCCTGCCTACCGTCAGAGGAGTCACGGTCAAGAGGGTCCACGACCGTCTGACTTGTAGGGCCGCCGACTCGCGTGCGGCTCGAGTGAGATGCCGGTGATCCCCGGGCCCGGCCTTCAAACTTGATCATGGCACTGTGACCGTCCGATCCGATGATCCGGCGGGGGCGGCGACGTACCGTACTGGGCCCGGCCCCGGCGGTCCGGGGCGGCCTCTGGGGCGAAGTCCGAAGGCGGCACCCGGATGCCAGGCCAGGCCGCGGCCGCGGCGTCAGAGCCACTGCCGCCGAACTTCCGTCTCACAGTCAGTGACTGACAGTGACTCACGGACTCAGCCGAGGCCCGTCCGACACTGCCTGGCCCGTGGGGGCCCGGCCCCCGCCGCGGCCGGGCCGGCCGCGGGGCCGGGCCGGCCCGGCGGGCCAGCGGCACCCGGCCGTCACGGACTCGGGGCCGCCGGGCAGCCGCTTCCGAGTCTACTCAACACAGCGCGGCAGTGAACTTCCGAAGCCCGCCGGGCGGCGCTGAGCCCGCCAGCCTGTCTGGCGTGTTCGCCGGGTCACGGCCAACAGTGGCCGCCGGGCGCCGCGGCCCCCCGCCGGGCCCCGGCCGGGCGGACCCCGGGGCCGCCCTGAGTCGGCCCGGGGACTCCCCGGACTCCGGGAGTCGGACCGGGCCGGGCCGTCCGGCGTCAGTCAGCGGCGGGCTTAGTGCCGAACTCCGAGGCTGTCCGGCGGGGACTCCGCCGCGCCGGGGGCCGGCCGCTGAGTCCGAGTCCGGAGTCCCGCCGGACTGATATGCCACCGGCCCCGGAACACTGATGATCATCGGATGGGAAACTTAGAGCAAACGCAAGTTACGTTTGCCAAGGCAAGTTGTCACGTAGTACCGGGTACGGGCCGCCGCGCGGTCACTGCAGTTTAGCCTTGGCAGGCTTGTCATTATAGCTAAGTTTTGCGGCTCTTTTCCCAGGCTCAAACGCTAGTTACGCTTTAGTCAACATTCGATCGGCGCGGCTGTCCCGCCGCCGGTTAGTAACGTTTAAGTTTCGGCCCGGTATCAGGTATGCTGAACGAGTTACTAAGTTCAACGGTGCTTAGTAAGTTTCAAGTTCCAAACTTCAGTTCGCCGCGCCGCGCCCGGGCGCCGGACCGGCGGTCAAGTTTCAAGTTCCAAACTTCAGTTCCGAGTCCCGCGGCGCCGAACTTCGGAACGCCGGGCCCGGCGCACGGTTCCGTGACGCCGGCCCCCGTTCCGGGCAGGACTGAGATCGGCTTTTAGGGTGGCAGTTATGGGTAGGTTACATAATTGTTTTCCTGAACGGCTCTTCAGATCATCTCGCCATGTCGAAGGATGTCCGAGCGGCGATGTTGGCAGCTGCAGCCGTAGCAGGTAAGGGTCGTTGCAGGCGATGAAGATCTCCTTCACCCCAATCTCCTCCAACTTTCATCGACGGAATGCAGATCTTGTTTTCTCCTGCTGGGATATCCCTGTCGCCCTCTCTGAACCCTCGCACCATCGATCCTTCTGGTTGCTGACCTCTGGCTAGTTGTGGCTCTGTTGGGCGTTGCAACGATGGGAAGTCGAGTATCTATCGAGCTTGAAGCGAATGACTGGGTGGGAGTTGGTGATAAGGGTATCACTTCTCAGGGTTGGAATGGGCACATCACCCAGACACCTTCCCGTGTTCCAAACATCCCAATTTTCGGAATGGGGTATAATGACAGGTGAGAAATGTTCCAAAATGTTTTTCTTTTCGGCGGAGAGGAGGAGATGCATCTTGTTGCCTGCTGTGTTGTCACAGAAGTAATGAGACCTCTGCAGATTGGGTGTAAAGCCGCTCTGCACTCATGAGACAGACAGGCGTGGACTTGTCGACTGCATTCCTCGAGACAGCGAGGATTCTTGGTACCATAACTATCCTGTGCCCTGATTCTCTGCTGTCTGTCTCTTAGTTGTTTGATTCCTTCCTCACTTGCTGCATCTGATCACCTTTCACTTCACACTGGCTGTGGGCTTACTACATCTCTCACAGGCCAGTTGGAACGGGCAATTCCTATTGCAATCAAGTCTGCATTCAATGTTCTAGTGGCATGCTTTCTGGACAAGGCTGCGACAATTGTTACTGTGGCGTTGGGAGCTCTTATACTGCGTGGGGAACAGATCCGGCAGATTGCAATCAGGTTGAAAGTTGCACGCAACGACGCGGGTTAGTCTGACGTTGTTCTCCGTTTCTTCTTCGAAACTAGGTCTGCTACTTTTGTCGTTCAGCAATGCTTAGCGGGTATGAACACCTCTTAACTCTCATCAGACCTTCTTTCTTCAATCTCAGAGTCACATCTTTGATCTTTGTTTGCTGTTTGTCACTGAATCTACTATTGAAACTGCTCTCAGGTATGAATGCAGTCAATGCTCATGTGGACTCTGGCCTGCACCCCTGTCAAGCGATCCGCTTGATTCCTGGTATTGAAATCTTGTCTCTGTGATCCACCTCTCTTTCCTCTCTCTAGTTTCATCTGAACACTACATGCATAACACAAGAAAATTGTCTGAATTTTCAAATACATTCATTTCCTTAACGCAGTGTTCCTCAAAAGAAGCCTCAAAACCAGAGAACCCTACAAAACAATCCTGTCAAATATTTGGCTTTCACAGCTTCGTAAGGCTAGAAGCGTCTTTGAGGACTACTGCGCGCGTAATAAGATGCATAGTAAGCCCCAGCTATGAACAAAATCAGATTCTCCCCTGCCGTCGATGCACACTGACCGGCCCAAGGAGGAAAGTAAAAAACAGACTGTGTGGTGTTGGAATCTGCAGCTCGGATCAATAAGAGATACAGCGCAGATGTACTTTCTCACCTTCTTCGCAAGTCCATCGAGGTAAACATATCTCCCTACAAACAAATCCCATGCAAGGACATGCGCCCATTCCTCAGAAACAAACACAGGGCTAGAGCGCATCTCCTGCCATTGAGCAATCATCAATTGAGCCAAATGAAGTGCAAAACATAACGAAGTGAATCATTGAGATTCCAAGGTTTCAATTCTCTATTGGCTACACTCAATCATCTTTCTATGAAATACCTGCATGGCGGAAAGCTTCACAAACCCTGAATTTCAAGGGGATCAGCTCGACCTTGTCATGATAAGTGTAGTCAAACACCTTGTGTTGCAAGAAACTGGAATTCTTCCGCAGATCCAGGCTGAGTCAACCCATATGACACCATGGAGAGATGCAGCGCAGCACAAAGAAGAACTGGGATCTAAAGCACAGTAAGGGACAAACTCTGGGCAGGGTTTCTCACCGAGCTCTCCATGAGAGCCTTCGTTCGATCAGAGTGTGGCTGAAAGATCATGCTACCCCAGAAAGGTAAAACAAGAAAGTTCACTGCTGTAAATACTTGCTGGGGAAATGTTGCCAACTCCGGTGACGCGAACTCCAGGGCTCGAATCCTTGACAGCGATGAGCGTCGGCCCAATCTAGTCCTGGGCGGACTGAAGGTGTTAACAGGTGGCAAACCTCCTGCATCTGGACACACGTTTATGTTTGTGCTGATAAAGAATGATGAATGTCACATTGGTTGTTGATTGCTCTCTTCAGCGGGAGTTGATGGTGACTGAAAGCACTTCTGACTACGGGGGATACTTGAAAGCCCTCACAAGATCTAGGGAAAGAGAGTAGCGACAAGACCACGGCTGATAGGACACGGCGGCTACGTACGAACAAGAAGCTAGTGCCTGTTTCATGCAGTGAGCTCCTCGTCCCGATTGACCGCATTTTGGGCTTTTACATGCAAAAATCGTTGTTGCTGCAACGGAAATTCAACGGCGTGCGTGTTCAACGGCAGATTCAACGGCCTTCCCACATCGAACAGTTATGTTAATCGTTATGATGAATAGCAGGAAGAGTACCTAAAAGTCGCCCCTGCAGGTGTTGAGTTATAATAAGTTTACATCTGTTATATACTCCTGAAGTTTGTACCGAGTGCTTTTTTTTTTGCACATGTTTGCCGTAGAAAATTGACTCTTTTGAATCAGCCTGGTAGTAACACATTTGTTGAAAGTCTCCAAGGAGCTCAATCGACTCTCTTCAATTACTGAAAAGTATACATTCAACTGGTACAAAGCAATATAAGTTACGGTACAGATGTAGGATATATTATTATGGCATTTTTGTAAGGTCCACATTTCCGATTGGTTTCAAGTGGGGGGTCAAAAAGGGTGGGTACTAGAATTAAGAAGGGGTCGGGGTTGTCAGAATAAAATGCTGATCGACGGGGTTTGAGAGTAACTCGATAAATTCTCTTGGGGTAGGGGTCATTGGCGGGTATAATCAACGGGTAGTTTTGTCCTACAACAGACGGGTGAAGTAGTGGAAAAGGATGGTCGGATTTCTTGACCATATAGGGCATTGGTGGGTGGTCAGATTGCTCAAATGGCACCGACCGTGATCCCAACATACTCTGGTGTTGAGGAGGTGGGGTGGTGGAAGAGTTTGTAAAAACTTACAGGTAGTTGCTAGTAGTGTGTTGGGGTGGGGTGATAATCCATAGTGAAGGAGGCAGAGCGAGCTAGTTTTAAAAGATTTTTATATAGTTTTATAAGTTTTCTACCGACATCAAAAACTATATATGAAAAAGATTATTACCAACGTATGTATAAATAGCCACAGCTTCTGACCCGTATAACTTTAAAATTACTTAAATCGTTCTAAACGTGTGGTAAAGTCTCCTCCGCCATGCAGCCGCAGCGCCGGACCCATACTGCATGATGTCGCTGCCTCCTTCTTCTCGTTCCCTGGTGGCTTGTGCTGTTGCTCTTGATCAACTGCAATGGAGTTGATGTGTGCATGCTGTTTTTGTTGATGATTGCTATTCGAGCCATGGTTTTTGTTGTTCCTTGTAACCCTGTATTTTTCCGCTCTCGTCCGCAACCCTGGTTTGTTGATGCAATCAATCGTGCTTTCAACAATGTCAATGAGTCCTCTACCTGTATCTCATCATTGTATTTTTGTCCATCCATTGAGTCATTCTCCTTGTTGTCTCTACCATCTCTCTTACACTTTGCCGAGATCCTCCCGGTTCGGATCAGTCTTA
Source organism: Guillardia theta CCMP2712 (assembly GCF_000315625.1). Lineage (NCBI taxonomy): Eukaryota > Cryptophyceae > Pyrenomonadales > Geminigeraceae > Guillardia > Guillardia theta. Next base: position 270,907 of record NW_005434643.1, on the reverse strand, counting down.
TGATGTTTAGCCTTGGCATTTATTTTTTTTTTTGGTGTCATTGTTTGGTGCTATTGCAACCTGAACATTATAAGTATCTTCAATAGACCGAGCAAGAATTTGCCTCCCCCAAACTCTAAAGCTTGTTTTGGAACAGTTGCGCACCTTACGAGTGTTGCTGCCAAGTATTCAAGTTGTCAGCCCTGTAATCCCTCAATCCTTTGATCCATTGTACAACAAAAGCTAGGAGCTGAAAGGTCTTGTTGCCTTCTAGGAAATTACGAGGTATCCGTTCCCTGTTTGCTGACTGAGAGCTTCCACTTATACCTGATAGACAGTGGACAGAAGCTATCATGGTGCTGTCACATGAACAGCAGCATGCGGGCAGTCATGATGCGGAAATAGGTTGGTTTCCTTTTATCGATTGTCAGTCCTCTTATCGTCTTACATTATCACAGAGGACATGCCTTCAGCACCTGCTCTACGTGCTAAATATGTACCTGCGGCTCTTGTGCGCAAACCTATCAAGATGCGCAAGTTTAAGCGTTCGGATCTAGAGGTTTTTTTCACCTTTCCTGATATCTTTTGCGTCTAAACGTTTCTTAGGTTGCCAACAAGATCGGTTCGGGGGCTTATGGTGGAGTGTGGCAAGCAACTGTTGTTGACACAGACAAGGAAGTGGTTGTGAAGGTGGTTTGGCCAGACCAGGATTTGGATCCAGAGGACTTTCGAATGAATGGATGCCCTACACAGGAGAGATTAGAAGCATTTCGAAGGGAGATAGAGATGATGGAGGTTGCAGGGGCACATCCAAACATCATCTCGATCCTCGGGGCTACACCCGACTCAAGAGTCATTGTACTGGAAGAGGCCATGACCGACTTGCACACCATCATCAGCAGACAACGTCATGGGTTGAATCTGCCGATCATCACTCGATGGACCAGAGACATTCTACGAGGAGTTGCTTATTTGCATAGTGCCTTCGTGGTTCATCGCGACTTGAAACCTGGAAATATCTTGATCTTTCAAGATATGACTGCAAAGATTGCTGATTTCGGGCTGGCAAGGGAATTCTCTTCTACAGAACGAATGATGGTGGGTCGAGAGATTTGTACACTATGGTACAGGGCCCCCGAGCTCTTGATGGGGGCTGCCAAGTACTGCCCTAAGATCGATGTTTGGCCTGTCGGATGCATTTTCCTTGAGATGCTCATCGGTAAGAACCTCATGTGTGGGAAAGTCAGCGAAACTTGCAAGTGCAAGAAAGTCACACACAGCAACTATAACGGAGATCAGCTGTACAAGATCTTTAGCCTTGTGGGCTCACCGAACGACCCCAAGTTCCTTTCCTCCATGGACTGTTTTATCCACTTCCGAGACTGGCCTATTTATCCATCCAGGCTGAATAAGATCATTCGGAATCATTGCACTCCCGAAAGATTCAAAGCGAGTCCGAATGCTGTGGTTCCTAGCGATCGAGAGTTGGAAGTGATCTGCAATGGGCTTACTGCAGTGATCAAGGGGCTGCTGACCTTGGACCCTTCTGCTCGCATGTCAGCGTCTCAAGCCTCGTCACTCCAAGTCTTTGAAGACGCTCTTAGTTTCGCAGAGGTCAATATGGACACAATCTACTCGAAACAGACACATCCGCATCACGAAATGTCTCAAGCAGAACGAATTCACCTGCAGGTTGGGAATGTAATGATATCTCTTGGGTTTGTTGTAACTTCCTCACCAGGCATCTCAGTATGAGATGGCAATGCAGAGAAGACCTGTAAGCACAGCAAGGCAAGCTTTCCTCAACTGTGCAGCACGTCGGCAATCGATGAATCTTAGGGTAACTTGACCGTTCTGAGCATGAGATGTTCTAACAAGATTATTCAACAGTTGAATGTTTCAGACATGAACGGGTACTCTCCTGTCCACTGCAGCCCGTCGGTCCCTCAGACCACAAGTTCGATGCGGCGTTCGCACAGCACCTGTTTTCTAGAATGCGAATCTGTTCTATAGTAATCGTTTATTGATTGATGGAGGGAAATTGAATGGTGTAAGGGCAATTTCCTAAGAGACTTCGCGAGCCTCATCAAGGAGGACGAGGATGTCAGCCCTTCGTGCTGTTAGAGTGAGAAGTCACATCAGAGCAAGATAACCTTCCAGCTCTCTGCGCCAGGTCACGAGGCGTCTCCCGGTTGGCGTCCTGTACGCTCGTGCTCGCTCCGCTGTCGAGCAGCAGCCGCACAATCTGCCTTGGACGTCACTCCTTGTGCCACCTCCTCTTCACACACCTCAGCATGACCCTGCAGCGCAGCTTCATGCAGTGCTGTCCGCCCTGTTCGCCGCCCCACCCTGCCACCTTGAATCAAAGAATTCCTCTCATCCACACTCACTAGCCGACCCGTCCACGTTTGCTCCCATGCCGAGCAGCACGATCACCTGCGAGAGCATGAGAAGGCGTTTTGAGGTACCAGCCGACGTACCGCCTCGATCTTGCCGCTCCTCGCTGCCAAGCACAAGGCCTCTCCCTCTCCACTTCTCTCGCTCCTCTTCACCTGCTGAAATGTTTCCGAAGCCCTTGCTTCAGCCTCCACTTCCTCTTGCATCGGAAGGGAGCCAGGTCGTCCCTCCACGTACTTCACTGTCTCCTCTGAGCTCACGGTCTTCAGCTCGTCCGCCGAACTCTCCCTGAGCATGTCCTGCTGCTCTTCAAAGATCTCTTGTATGGACTGCTCAGCACTCCACGCGTCCTGAAAGCATAAGCTCAGCAGGTTCTGTCCCGTCCCCTCACACTCACCCCCTTCCTGCTCGCGGCAGCTTTTGCCTTCCACAGCCTGAGCTTCAGTTCTGTGGAAGCTTCGTCCTTGACAACCTTCTCCCAGTTTTCTTGCGCTTCCTCCACATAAGGATCTCGATTTTCACGCAGAGCTCGGGCTTTTCTCTTCCACCTCATTAGCTTCTCTTCGCTCTCCTCCAATCTCCGCTGCACCAGCTCCTCATCGGGAACATCGTTCGCGTTCATGTCCCTGGCTCGAACCGCGAGGATGCCGCGGGCACCAACGTTTCTCAACGAGCATGCACGTGACTTGAGAAACGTCGGACAAGGCGAAGCACTTCGCGGGCGGGGACAGGTCACATGGGGTCAACACCGGACAGGAGAGGCAACTTCAGTTGAGGGGGAGCAGCGGAGAAGTGGATTTCTCACCTTCCGAAGCTCAGTATCAGAGCACCAGCAGGGGACAGCTGCGTGAGAACGACACATACCAGGCAGAGACAGGCAGCAGGAAGGCTCAAGGTGACCGGCCCTTGTATGGCTCTTCCACTTCGCCCTCGCCCTTGTTCGCCCCAATGCATTTTCCTCACAGAAGCTCGCTCGCTGAAGATGGGAGGTCTAGCCAGACGTCTTCCTGTGCTCTGCATTGACTCACATCTTTCTACTCCTTGTAGCTATGCATTGACATCTCCCAGCTCCTTCCTCTACCTCGCGTCCTCTCCCCCCTCCTTCCTCCTCTCCTCGCTCCTTCCTCGTTTCAACAAACTCCTCACCAGGCCCGCCCCGCCGGGATGGGGCCGAAAAGCGAATGGACGAGGGAAAGGCAGAGGGAAAGGAGGGAGGGAGAGGGCAAGGTCGTTGGAGGGAGGGAGGGAGGAGGGGAAAGGGAGGACAGGAGGACAGTCAGGGAGGCAAGATGGGAAGTGGGGAGGAAGGGAGGAGGTTAATGGGAGAGGGGTATCGGAGAGGGGTGGAATAGAATGCGAGTGAGGATTGAGTGATGCTGATAATCTGACAAGAGACATTGTGGGGCTCTGAGTACTTGTCAGGAGACGATCCTTGCGATGCTGGAGGTTGTAGGAGTGAAACCTTCTTCAATGAATCATCTGTACAAAACTTGCACGCCCAAGGTCAAAACTTGGCCCTCCTTGCCGCACGCCGCGTTCTCTTCCTCCGTCTCCTTCGATGCCCATTGGCGAAGGCTGATCAGAGGTTTATGAAGTCGTTGGGGTGGTAGACCTGCGGGAAATTTACTGCCAACAAGGGGCTGCTGCTCGTCGATTCTCACCTGTAGACTGCATACCACGATGTAGATCACCCAGAGTGAGAAGAAGACGCTTGCGCACAACTGCAGCAAATTCAATGATATACACGTTTGCAAGTTGACAAGATGAAGAGGAGGAGAAAGTGTGATGCAAATGCAGGAGGAACGGAGTTAGAAAGGGAGGAGGAGGAGGAGGAGAAGGAGGAGGAGGAGGAGGAGGAGGAGGAGGAGGTTGAACTCACTCTGCTCAGCCATCTCGGGCCTCCCAGTTCGGTTCCCAGCGTCAGGCGTCTGATGGCGATGATGACGAAGGCGGCGGCTGTGAGGATCGAGAAAATGAGGACGTTGAAACCGAGGGCTCCCGACTGAACCACAAACGCCCCTGACGTGCTGTACTGCTCGTACAGGTCCCACGTGCTCCCGTAGAGGGAGTGCCACTGAGCCGTCGGCCCCGACACCTTCCACTTGATGGCCGCGATGACCCACGGGAGGCCGAGGCCCAGGAAGACGTTGACCGAGTTGCTGCCAGTCACGTTACCCAACGCGTTGTCGGCCGTGGAGTCCATGCGGATGGCGATCATGGAGGCGAAGGTGTCGGGCAGAGAGGTGCCGAGGGCGACGATGGTGATGGCGGTGATGGCGTCATGCAAGCCGACCAGGCACCCGAACACAGTCGCCATGTCCCCGACCAGGGCCGTCACTAGCCCGATCATGGAGAGCGCTACCCAGAAGCAGGCCCATCCTCCCCAGATCCTCCCAGGGGGGATGCAGGCGGCCAGAAGCTTCCAGCCGATGGACAGAAAGTGCATGACGCACTCGAGCAGACCCGGGTCGTAACTCTCGTCCCCCCCGTTCACGTTGAGCGCCTGCACGAACTGCTGCGACCAGCTGACCTCCTCCTCCTCGCCCTCCTCGCCCTCCGTTGCCTTGCCGCGGTACTGGAGGTCAGACTCAAGCTTCACTCGGATCTCGCTCGACTCCGACACCTGAACTCCCTCGTGCTCCTCGTAGAGTTTGACGGTGAAGAAGAGCGACCTGGGCTCCATGGAGGGGAGGAGGCGTACCTTGATCTGCTTCAGCGACTCGTGGGGCAGGAAGTCCAACTTCAGTTCCATTTGCTTGTAGTGCTTCCCACTCACCGCGCTCCCGTCTTCTGTCACAACCCGCACCGTCGAGGTGTCGGCGAAGCTGCGGTGACGCTGGATGAAGAGGATGGCGCGGCTGTCGGTGTTGGGGAACGAGACCTCCTTGGAGTTCCACGTGAACTCGGGCCCGGCGAGCTCGTCGCTGACACAGACGATGGCAGAGGCAGCCTGCGGGTGGATGCGGGTGGGCGAGTCCTCGCTGGGCTTCAGCTTGACGGTGAAGTAGGAAGCCTTGTTCCAGTCAAAGCTGGGGATGACGGGGATGATGACGGCCTTTGACGACTGACCCTGATGGAAGGTGATGGTTCCTCTCGAGCTCTTGTAGGCCTCATCTGCCTTCACCGTTCCATCCTCCGTGTAGAAGTCTACGTGAGCGATCGCATCGAGGTTTCCTCTCCTCTCCACGTTGACCTGAGCCTCTCGCACACTCCGAGGGAATGTGTACTTGGTCGCTTCCCACATAACGGTCGACGAATCGCCGTCGCCATCCTCCTCCAGCGGCACGATAGTCGAGGACTTGCGAGTAGCAACGTAGTGGGAGAGGTGACGGTAGTCTTGCTTCTGAGCAGACATCATCTTCATTGCCGCGCGTCGGTGAGCCAGGTAGCTCATCTTGGTGGCTGACTGCTTCGCGTGAGTGATCGCCTCGATCGCGCGGCTCTTGTTGAACTCTCTCAGGCGAGGCCCCTCGGCTTCAATCCCTTCCTCCTCCTGTGGAGTTACTTCCATCGCCGACCCCGCGTCATCCTGCTTGCCATCGTGCTCGAGCTGAGACGGGTCATGGTTCGCACCTCCGTCCTCGCTTTCGGGGAGCACTTGCGACGACGACGCGTGCCGGTCAGCGAGGTAGACGAGAGCGACGAGGAACGGCATGAGCGCAAGGGTGACCACCGCCTCCCAGAGATCGATCACGTCCTTGGTGTTCACCACGAGCACGATATAGAGCCAGATGTAGGCGAAGAGGGAGTGAAAGGAGGTTAGCAGAAAGACGGACACTCCCTTCACCTTGCGGATCTCATTCTCAGGGATCACCAGCATGCAAAGCCCCGTGATGATGTAGAGGTTGAACGATGCTGAGCCCAGAACGGTTCCAGGGCCTAGGTCACCAGAGAAGAAGTCTCGTCCCAGCAGCTCGATCAAAGCAAGGAGGATCTCGGGGGTCGAGGACCCCAGGGCCATGAGCGTCAGGTTGGCCACGGCTGGGTTCCAGATGGGAATGTCTTGCTCGTCGAAGACAACCTCTCCTTCGGGAGTCCTCCTCGCCACCCTCTTGCGGTACGTGGAGTTGGTGATGGTGTCGATGCCGCTCATGAAGGAGTCGCTCAGTACCGAGATCCCGATGAAGCACCAGAGCATTCCGACGAGGTAGAGGAAGGCGCGGAAGTTGCTGTCCCACTCGTACTCCCACGGGAAGATGGGGAGTATCAGCCCTTTGCACCTACCATCCCATGGGCCCGTGATGTTCTCCATCCTCGTCGACCTAGCAGGTAGAATCTCTGTGCATGCTCTACCCAGACTGTTCGCTTCCTCACGGATGCAGCAGCTTCTCCTTTCGCTCCGTCACTCCATCGTCTTCACGGGCAGCACCTCGGTCCCCTTGACTCGCTCTGTTGCAGAGACGTGTCGGTCGTCGCGAGAACTCCAAGTTATGAATGAAACTGTTCACGCAGAATGGTCTGCCACAAAGACAGTCACACTGAAGCATCGGAAGGTATTGTAGTAAAAGATATCTTCCCATTCACAACCCTCTTTGACTCCTTTCTTCTCTCTCTCACTTCGTGAACACCAATCACTTTGTCCTCAACAATCATGTTGTACTACGACATCGTCATATCCGAACCATCATGTCCATCACGCGCAGAAGATCCGTCTACAGTTGTTAGGATATATTCTGTCGCCATCTACAGCTTCAACGTCTCATTTGTAAACTTCGTCAAGTCTGTTCATTCCTCTCGTGCGGGGATGCTACAGGCATGCGTGTCCCGACAGTCACATGTTGCTGTTTCACATTCCTAGAGCCTCGCACTACGCCTGTTCCTCTCGCCTCCTGCTAGTGTGCCACATTCCTAGCTCTTGACTGATGCACTCATCTTTACAAGCTCGTTTCATGTCTGCCGATCCGACTGCTCCTATCTGATTGTTCTCCCGCTGCTCTCCTCCCAACTCTCTCTCCTCCCTAGCGTCCCATTTCATCGTGCGACCTCCTTTGCTGATTGTTTGCCCCTCACTGCATATCGAGTAAAACACAGCAGCTCCTCCTATCAGCTCCCTCTCTCGGCCCTCTACCTCTCTCTCACCTCCCCCCTCCCCTCTCAGGCTCCCTCCCTCCCTCCCCGGCTCGGCCCTCAGGCCTCGCTTACCTCCCTCCCTCCCTTCCCTCCCTTCCCTGGGCCTCCCTCCCTCCCTCCCTCCCTCCCTCGCATTCCCTCTTCCTCTCTCTCTCTTTTGAGTTCGGAGCCAAGTTCTCCCCTGCCATATCTCTTTCTGCTTGTCCCCCCGTTTCTTCAGCCTATGCTGACCAACGGTCGAGGCTGAAACAGTAGTAACGGTAATAGCCCCGGGGCCCCGCCGGGCCGCCGGGCGGGGAGTCCTGGCGCGGGGCCGGACGGACCAGACTCCAGGCTCCGGGAGTCCACGGTGGCGCCTCCTCCGGGACTCTGAGTCTCGTACGGCACCGGGTACGCCGGACCGTGACGGTCCGATCCGGCATACGCCAGAGTACTGAGTACGGTCAACTTGGCAACGTGACTTCAAGTTAGCAATCTGACACGGGCCCGCCGCCGCCGGGCCCGGGCCGGGAGCGGCCTCGGCCGCGGCTCGCCGGCCCCGGCGCTGCAGTGCCAGAAAGTACAGGCACTGCAGGAGCACGGTACGGTAAAAGTACAGGTGAAGTAATTTTCATTCGATTGCGCTGTAGCCTGGATTGGCGCTGTCACTGAGCCTGCTACACTGCGGCGGCGATTCCTGCTTCAGCGGCACTGCGACAGTGTCGGAAGTTTCACAACCGCCGGGTGTTGTAGCTTCCGCACTGCAGAGCGTCAGGAAGGTCGGATGTGAGGCTGAAAGTTTCCTTACGTCTTTGTTCGGACACTTCAAACCGAGCACGTGGAAGGGAGTCTCTCCTGTGGCGGAGCAGTCGTTGCAGAGCACCACCACCTGCGAAGCAGTCACCTCTGTTGCTACTATACAAGTGTCGACCTTCATGTCTCGATACTCCTCGGGCATCGGAACCTGCGCGACTTCCTCGTCTATCAATGTCCTGACTTGCGTTAGGACGGCTAGCTCACCATGGACAGTCAGCAAGCTTACCAATGCCTCGAAGGATCTCCGATTGAAACCATGCAGATCGGGCATCGAAGAAGCTGGGTGCGAGATCGCAGCATGGAGTGCAAGCACGTGGAGTGAATGGCATGACCGCAGCGAAGGATCTGGAAATAAAAAAGATTGAAGTGAGGATACGAGCGAAATCGATCCTCCATCACTTTGCAGACTGTGGTTGATGTGAAGAGGTCCTCCAGGCACACTGGACAGTTCCGATGCATGTTCTGTTGGATACATCTTTGTTGAATGAGATTAGATTGCAAAACTTGCAAATGAAGATTGGTCGAAAAGAGCATACCTGTGTTGGTCCCGCAGCGCGTTTGAGTAACAGCAACCACATGTATCGCAGTGAAAGAAGTTTTCCCTTCCTCCCTTTCTGCATATCCCACACCCGTCACAATGAAAAGGCTCTCCCGAGATATTGTCGTCGAAGAAATTGCAGATGGAGCAGAAATATTTCCCAAAAGCGTTTCCACACTCCTGCCCGATGCACGCTGGCCCCACAGGTTGAACCAGACCACACTCAGCACACTTGACCTCCTTCACTGCATGCCGATCGATCGCATGATCGCTTGCCTCGTCATGGCAGAAGCGGCACCAGAAGGTCTTCTGACAGCACGGCCCAACTAATTGACAACCCCTGCTGTAGTGCTTGCACCCTCGTGAAGGGCCTGAGTCCTCCCGAGTCTCGTCCTCAGCGCTGTCAGACAGTTCAATGCTATCTGTCCTACTTTCATCGTCGCCTTCGGATGCATGCTCTTCATCATCATCAAACTCCCCCCCCTCCCCTTCGCTCTCCTCTTCATCCCCTTCTCCATCAGCACCTTCCTCCCCCTCCCCCTCCTCCAGCGGTTCATCCCTTGAGCAAGCATCTTCCTGCTGGGCTCTTTCGATCTCTCCTGCCTGCGCTTCCTCCTCCTCGCCCGGCGCATCGCCACGTGGATCGCCATGTCCCGGCATTCTTTTGAAGGCGTCACACGTATCCTTCCAGATACGCGGAATCAAACTTAGTCGGTACCCCGGGCCCCACCCGTACTACACGTTCATGAGGTGGGCAGTACCCCCTCCTTGTACTAAAAGTACCCCTCACTTCTCATATTCCGACCCCACCACCTTTATTCTATGCCCTTCTCCCCATGCTGCTCCTGTGTCGCTGGTCATGAAGCTCCGCCCCGCTCCCTCCGATGTCTTGTGCTTCTTCGTCATGCTGCCTCCTCCAGCCTCCTCATGAGTCCAGCCTGCTCTCATGCGCCATGCTGCTGCATCCCTGACCCTCTCGTCCTCTGTGCTGTCGTGCTGTCTCAGGACCCCTGTAGTTTATCTTACCCTTGTCTTCTGCTGTCAAGTGCTTCTGACGTTGAGCTTCTGAGTGCATCGAGTGGTCTCCTGCTTGATGCATCATGTCTTGAAGGATTGTCACCTGTCCCTTCCTGCGGCTCTTTACCACCTCTTGCATAAATTGGCTGCTGCAGCGCCTGTAAACCTCTACGCCCCCTGCGCTTTGTTGTGCCTGTTCCTGTGTTATGCAACGATTTGTCTCTGGAACTTTGAAATCATGGAATGCCCAGCCCTGTTTCGACTTTTGCACTTAGTTCGGTGGCTCTTTTGTCTATTTTTCTCCCTCTGTTACGAAAGATTTTCAAGCTATTTTCTGACATGCTTGTTTTCAGTGCGTGAGATGTTTCCAATTTCAAGATAAGATATCAAGCATGCACGCCTTCTCTTTCTTGTCTCGAAATCAAATCAGCATGCATCAGACGCCGAGATACATATCCCATCTCGTCACGAGCTGGGTGACAGAAACCTTATCCACTTCAAGATGGTTGTGACGATTCGCATGTAGGCCTCTCGCCGAGGGCCAGGAGCAGCAGCCAGGTAAACCGAAGTGCTGAGCGTTCGTATGCTCACACCTGTCTAGGTTATCATCAGTGGTAAGAAAGCCTTTGAGACATGAGGTGCTCAGTGAACGTTGGTCTGCGCCACGTGGTTTCTTCACGGCCAAGGTGAAGGCAGAGCACTTGCATCTCCGAACTAACTTCTCAACCAAGGCCAACGCAGACGGTGCGACGGCACAATCAGATCAAGAGGTTTGCTTGTATGACTGTCGTAGAGAAGCAATTGATGTGATGCAGTTGTCATCGAAGCAAAAGAGGATCCTCTTCATCCAATCGGCGGTCCCAATGATGTACTTCCACGTTTCTTCTTGTGTCGTTTGCTGCATTTGATCCTGCCGCCAGCGGCTTCGGATTCATGGACAATGTTGTCATGATCACAATGGGAGACCTGATAGACTCGACCCTGGGCGTGACTTTCGGGCTCAGCACACTGACTGCTGCAGGTTTCGGCCAGGTTGATCATTGCTTGTACCTGTAGGAACTTAACTGAACTTGATCTGGTCAGATCTTCAGCGATGTGTCTGGCGTTTGCTTCGGAGGAACCGTCGAGGCCATCTTTCTTCGCCTCGGGCTGCCAACGGCTAAGTTAACCTCCGAGCAGGTGAGCTCGCGCGCGGCGCTGAACCCTCGGGCTGAGCAGAGCGCAGGCACAACTAAGGGTGACTCGACTCGTGTCCACGTTCGGAGCTGCTTGCGGCGGTAAGTTGAGGCTTTCCGATCTTTCTTGCTACCTGGTGATTGTTTGAGGAAAGTGGTTGTCGGATGTCTGCTCGGAATGAGTACCTTGCTCCTTCACAACAAGGTTGGGCGAGGACTCGCAATGTTGCTCCATCTCATCTTCTACTTGCTATCCAGGAAGAAACGGAAGAGAGGAAACACGAGGCAGAGTTCAACAAGATGCTCGAGTCAGAGAACAAAGCAGACCTGAAACAAGTACACGCGATAATCCTTCCCTTTTCCTGCCTCACTGACCCCTCCTATTGCAGTACATGACCAAACTTCGTAAGGAGCTCACGATGGCTGAGAAGGCTCTAGAGCAAACTGAGAATGCGATTGTACGCCTGGCTCCCCTTGTGCAGGTAAGATTGCTGCAAAACTAAACCTTCCCTCACAGTTTCTGCCAGTCCCCAGAGCAAGCGCACGTTGCCAGCTCTGCTCTCCAGAAGCTCAAGAGCTGGAGGAGTCAAGACAGATTCCCCGGGGTGATCTAGTTGTGCAGCTCTGCTGTTGCCCTTCTGACCCTCGCATGCAAACAGGACAGGACTGACGACCCCCAGCGCGACGAGGCAACAGAACGCGCCTTGGCCTTCCTTAGGACGCGCAACAGTATCGCCATCTCAGAGTTGCCGCCATTCGCTCACACAGATGATCTCCAAGACAAGGACAAGGAAGGTGAACCTGACAAGTGATTCGAAACCTTCCGCTCCTCAGATCGGACCCGTGAGCCCGCCGGGGTTGCAAGTTAGCACAGTCGCCGTTGGATGAAAGCGTCACTCCGATCAGCACCTAGCGGCACTCCGATCTACGTACCTGGTCGTAGCCACTCACTGGCATGATAGCATTAGTCATCATTGTGGTACCGTTTGGATGTTACATGGTAGTCCGGCGGCGGCCCGGCGCCGGGCGTCCGATGGCCCGGTCCGATCGGACCGGCCCGGGGCGCCGGCCCGCCGCGTAGCCTTTGCTCCTCATCCCCGCTCTGACACTAACGGACTTCTGCCAGCCAGTCTGCCAACTGTCTGCCAAGTCAACGCCCGTATCTGAAAATGCACGAGAGCGAAGACGATCAGGAATAGGAGGAGAGAGGAAGAAGCGAAGGGGAGAGAGGAAGAAGCGAAGGAGAGAGAGGAAGAAGCGAAGGAGAGAGAGGAAGAAAGCGAAGGGCAAAGAGGAAAGAAGCAGGAATGAAGGAGGTGATATGATGAAGGAGGTCAGAAGCAGGAGCAGAAACCAAGGTGATGTGTGCTGGGTAATGACGAACTGTGATGGATTGAGGAAGCCAGGCAGGGAGTGAGAATGATGCATTTTCATGTTCGTTGATGCAGGGAGGATATGGGTGGTATAATGGATGCGAGGAGATGTGAGGGGTAGACAACTCGACTTGGATGGTTGTGCAGATTCAAGTGATGTTCAATAACATTCGTTTTGTTTTGCAGATTCCAAGGATAATCTTTCACCGTTGTTGACTAGAAGAAGTACAGTGCAAGTCACTTGAATTGGGTCAGCCATGCACAGAGTGCGAGCTGAAGGTTGAAGTGTGAGCTAAAGCCTTTTTGACTTGGACGCAGAGCGAGGGAAGAACATTCTCTATCAGAGAGAAGTAGCGCAGAATCATGAACTCCATCGCAAGAAGCTTGAGGGAATGCGATCTCATCTCCGAAGCCTTGGCCTCACTGCCCAGCCAAGAATGATCCCCAAGGTGAGCTCGCAGGCTCGCGTGGGAGGAGGAGGAGGTGAAGCAACTGGTCAGGTGGTACGCGCGAACCTGAAGAAGCGAGTGCGGGAGGACGAGAGGCTCGCGGAGATCGAGACTGAAAACGCCAGGCTGCTGCACCAGATGATCAAGATCATGGACTCTCCGGACGTGAAGCATCGCATGCCGAGACATCACGTGACATGTCACGTGCGTGTTGAGTCTCGTGACTTTGAGGGCAGGCGAGCAGTTTGAACATCGCGGTGAGGAAGCGAGAGATGGAGAGAATCAGCCAGCAGAACCTCAAGATGCTCAAGGCCTTAGAGACCACCCCGCCTACTACAACTCGAGGTCTACCCCCACCCTCTCCTTTCCTCCTCCCCATCCACTACACCTCAAGGTCCTTCCTCTACCCCCACCTCTTCCCTCGCGTCCCCCCTCAAGCTTCTGCTGCAGGATTTGGGAAGCGGAGAGGAAGGAGACGGAGCACATCCTGAGCTACATAGGGCTGTACCCTTACACGGATGGACGAGGCGTGCTCGCCAAATCTACTTCACCATCCAAGGAAGACATGGACGATGCTTGGCTTCGAAGCATATCCTCCTTGTAAGTGAAGGGCCTAAATGTTGACACGAACTCCGGAATGATGATGGAGATGATGATGATGATGATGATGGAGATGATGGAGATGATGATGATGGAGATGGTGGAGATGATGATGATGATGATGGAGATGATGGAGATGATGGAGATGATGGAGATGATGGAGATGGTGGATGATGATGATGATGATGGAGATGATGGAGATGATGGAGATGATGGAGATGATGGAGATGATGGAGATGATGGAGATGATGATGATGATGATGGAGATGATGATGATGATGATGACGGAGACGATGGAGGAGAAGACGGTGGTGCTGGTGCTGGTGCTGGTGCTGGTGCTGGTGCTGGTGCTGGTGCTGGTGCTGGTGATGTAGGTGGATGAGGCGAGGATTAGTTGGTGTTTATGATGAGTGATGATTTTCTCAAGGTCGAGAAAGTCTGCAGTCTCCTTACCAGAGCTCACCAAGATGCGATCATCCGGACGGTTTTCAAGGAGCGACACGAACGAGCCATGGAGGCTTCCGGTGCTAGGGAGAGCGACCAAGAGGAGCGAGGACAAGTTTGTGAATGAGTCCTTGGACTCTGCCGCCTCCCTCGACTTGCAGCCCCTAGCTCAGTCTGACCTCAGCTCAGCTGCGAGGGATGGCAAGCGCGTTGGCAGGAGCGTTGGGAGGGAGGTTGTTGGTGGAGGCAAGGTCGAGAGCTTGTCGCAACATGAAGAAAAGGAAAGCATCTCGTCTCCTCTCAGCCTTCGCCAACCCTTTGAACTTTCCAACAAGGTGCATTCCTCTCCTCTCCCTCCCCCTCGCCTCTCCTCGCCTCTTTCCCTCTACCCCTCTTCCCTCACGTCCTCTTCTGTCCACCCCTCTCCTTTCCTTGGGTCTTAGCCTTTTGCCCTCCCTTTCATAATCTTTTTCCTTCTCCTCTCCTCTGCTTCTTCCTTCATTTATCCTCCTCTCGTATTCTTGCCATCTTGCATGACTTTCATCAAGAAGGAGAAGGCAAAGGTGAAGGAGGAGCAGGAGGAGGAGAAGGCGAAAAGCGCTGTCAAGGTTCCTCAAGATCTTCTTGCTTACTTTGCTCATGCTGGGTGAAGCAGGAGGCTGATGCGCGTGCCGAGCAAGGGGTAGATTCCAAGGACAGCAGAGCCGCTCATGGCAAGGTCGTTACATTCAAGAAACCTTCCATGTCAGAGGAGAGTAGCGGCAACGAATCCAGCAATGGGGAAGAAGAAGAAAGTGAAGGAAGGGAGAGAGGAAGACCTGCGAAGAGTGGGTCTCCTGTGCTGAAGAAGCCAGCAGGAAAGCAAGAGGAAGCGTCGTCCGGGTCTGCAAGTGACGCAGAGGCAGGGCAGGAGAAGCAGGAGAAGGATGGCAGCAAGGAGTTGAAGGAGATGGCAGAAGAGCACGGGGGGTGGGGCCGTTGACTGGGAACGAGAGAGGAGGAGGCGCAGAAGGGGCAGGAGAAGGTGCAGATGAGGTGACCAGGGAACACGATGGTGCGTTAGACAAGCAGGTTGAGGGAGAGGAATCGAGGCAGATGCCAAGCGTGCGAGACTTGACGCAAGCGAAGCCCAGAAGCGATGAAGGCGATGAGCTGAAAAATGTGAAGGAGACTGAGAAGAATGAGGAATCAGGAACCATGGAGGTTCACAACGACGAGGCGAAGGCAGAAGACGTGAATGAAGAGGCGAGGGCGGAGAAGGAGGAGAAAAATATTGAACAAACGACTGATACAGCGAAAACGACACAGGAAGCTCCATCTGATGCAACAGGCGAATGGGAGAACAAAGAACAACCAATAAGCACAGATGACAACGAAGATCAACCCGAGTCAAAAGAAATCCTCAACAACATCCAAGACAAACCACCAAACGGAAACCAAACAAAAACGGAAAATGAAAACAAAAAGAAGCCGGAGACGGGGGCAGAGGAGGACGGGAAGGAGGCGAAGGCGGAGGCGGGGGCAGAGGAGGACGGGAAGGAGGCGAAGGCGGAGGCGGGGGCAGAGGAGGACGGGAAGGAGGCGGGGGCAGAGGAGGACGGGAAGGAGGCGAAGGCGTAAGTTGAGTCTCGTGTGTGGGATGTTTTTCTCAGGATCATCAGAGGACTCTTGTAATGAGGGTTGCCAGCAAAGGACAGGCATCTGAATCGACATCTCGTCAAGTCAAGGTCTTGGTGTTGCGCCTTCGGGAGAGCAGCAGGCACATTGGGGGGATCATGAGAGCAGGGAGAAGCAACAGCTGAAGCGCTTGAGTCGGAGCAAGGGGAGGGAGCACAAGGAGAAGAAATGGAGGGATGGGCACCGGAAGGTGTGGATGATGCGGGAATTTGAGGGGAGTCAGCAGCAGCGACATCAAAGGGGTCGGACGAGGGAGAGGTGCTGGAGGGAACAACAGCGCAGTAGACGCTTGGAGAGGCATTGCAGGGAAATGAAGTGTAGGCGGCAGAGGAGAGGCAGGCGGATGGGAGTGGCATAGGGCGAGGGGAAGGTGAGAGAGGAAGTGACAAGATGGCGGTGAAAGAGAGCTGGAGGTGAGATGTGCGTTAGAGCGAGAAGCCTTCAAGGTCGCTGATAAAGGGAAGAAAACTTGCACAAAGGTGAAGGGCCGGGATGAAGGAGGAGGAGGAGGAGGAGGAGGAGGAGGAGGAGGGGAGTAAACGACAAGGTTGAAGGGAGGAGTGAGCTGGTCGCGGTCGTTGGTGTAGATGGAGCGACGATGAGGACGAGACAAGCGAGTGAAGGAACAGGGGGTAGGGAGTGGAGGAGGGTGGAGGGGGTAGGGGATGGTGGAGGGGTATGGAAGGGTGGAGGGGGTAGAGGAGGGTGGAGGGGTAGGGAAGGGTGGAGGGGGTAGAGGAGGGTGGAGGGGTAGGGATCATGTCTATTGGATTCTTCGGATCAAAGTCAGCCCGTCTCTCACGGGCAGCATCACAACCTCCACCCTCGCGTCTCCTCTGACATGGCAGAGTGAGGCGAACGAGATGGAGAGAAGACACAGAAAAGAACAAGAACAACAAGATGAGACTGGGAGTGGAGGGGATGAAAGGGGGGAGGATGAGGAGAGGAGAGGAGGTGAGGGAAGAGGATTAGGAGAAGATGAGGAGGATGACCATGGGGAGAGGAGGGAGAGGAGGGGGTGAGGTGGGGGTGATGAGGGGAAGAGGTGGGGGAGAGTATGGGGAGGGAGGGGAAGGGAAGGGAGAGGTTCGGGGGGATCTTTCAGACCTCACGAGTTGGTTGAAGGCGTGCATTGCCTCCGCATACTTGTCAGCGGCGACGAGGGACATCACGCCCTTCCTCTGCAGCTCCTTGTTCCTCTCCACCCTCTGCTCGCCAGTCAGACCAGCGTGAGAAGAAGAATCATCACCTCCGTCTGCGATAGGCTGTAGAGCTCCGCGACTCTCCCTTTCCATAATGTGTTGTCCACCACGAGCACCTGCTCTCTTGTCACCCTACAGCTCCTCCCTCCTCCTTCTTACCCCTCCTACTCTCAGCAGCTCTTTCTCCATGATGCGCGTGAAGTAGGTGCTGTACTGCTTCTTGTTTGCATCGAGGAAGATGAGGTCGAATTCTCTCGTCCTCGTGCCCGTCAGCTCATCCAGCACGTCCAGCGCGTCTCCTTGAATGAGCTCCACCCGCTTCCCCCTGCCTCCAGTCAGACTCGCCTCCCTCCCTCGCCTCCTCTTGCTGTGCGGTCACCAAGGGCACATCTCGATGTTGTTCTTCGCTATGGCCGCGACCTCGCAGTCTCGCTCCAGGCTTGTCACCTTCCCCTCCTCCCCGACAGCTGCGGCCATGCACAAGGCCGTGTATCCTGTGAAGCAGCCGAGCTCGAGCACCTGCTGATGCGCTCGAAGGAGTCCAACATCGGTGGGGGAGCAGGATTGCGAGAAAGAGGAGGGGGGAAGCGAGAGGTGGAGGGGAAGGAGAGGTTGGGATGGGGCTGCGGAGGAGGAAGAGGAGGAGGCGGGGGAGGAGGAGGTGGTGAAAGAGGAGGCATTGAGTTTGGTTCACCTGCTTGGCGTTCATCATAGCGATCAAGCTTGCAATGAACTTGGCCTGCACGACTCCGCTCATCATGTGCGCTCGTTGAGGCAGAGCCCTGGCTGTCTCCTCTCGCACTCGCTGGAGGTAAGGATGCTCCGCCGACGAGTGCTCCTCCGCGTACTCTGATGGCATCGATGGGTGAGGAGGAGAGGAGAGAAGGAGGGGAGGCAGTACTAGCGTTCAGATCATGCTCTTGTCCTAGGTGGTTCCTCTCGTCCAGCGTCCTCGCTCCTCTATCTGTCATCTCTTCAGCTTCTCCTCCCACGCACAAGCTCGCTACCTGCATCGCTCGGCTCCTCGGATTTGCTTCTCCCTTCCTCCTCCTCGAACTCCGAGAACTCTCTGCGTGATTGAGTTACAAGGGTAGACAAGGAGCATCGTTACCCGTTGGGCAGCAAACCCAAGCGTGAAATTGCCACCAGCGACTTAGCATGGCAAGCCTGCAGCAGGTGAGAAGAAGCAGCTCGTTTGCTTCTTCCTCACCTCCAGCGCCTTTTCTTCTTCCTCGAGCTTCTTTCTCGTCACCACCACCTCACCTTCAAGCCGAGCTATCCTGCCCTCCGACCTGCTTCCTATTAGCCAGCAGACACAGCAGGTCCTCCTCACAAGGCCGCGAGTCGTTGCTCCTCCTCCTCCGCTGCTTCCGCCGCCGTGTCTTTGGATTTCTTTCGCGATCGCAATTCTCTGCGAAGGGACACCTGCAGCTCCTCGAGTCTTCGTTGAGTCTCGTCTCGCTGTTCCCTCGCTTTCTTCTCGTCCGCACATTCAGAGCAGCAGCAGCCGTCTTGCCGGATCGCACACTCCTGACACTGGATGTACCGGCGACGAGCGAAGGGACGAGGGCAGTGAGTGTTGGCACAGTCAGTCTGCACGTCCGATGAGCAACCGCAGTTGATGCATCTGAGAGAACCATATCAGCGCACGTCTGATGCTCCTCCCCACTCCTCTCCGACACCCGTATCCCTTCTTCTGGCTTTCCTATCCTTTCGTCAACCCTCTCTCACCTTGAGAGAACTTCTTCTCCCACTCGCTGTCCGAGCCGCTGGTCGAATACGTGATTCACTCCCAAGAACTGCGACCTGCTCGAGTTACTCGCCTCACTCTGCCTCCTCCTCCCTCTCTCTCCCTCGTCCTCACCTCAACTGTTTCTCTTTCACGTATTGCGCGTAGTTGACTATCCCTCCTCTCAGAGCGCTCACGTTCTTGTAGCCCAACTCCTGGATGATGTAGGCGTTGGCCTTCTCGCATCGGATTCCACCCGTGCAGTAGGTCAGAATCTCCTTCTCCTTGCTCACCCCCTTGAGCGTCTCCTTCAGCGCATCCCACGTGTCTCTGAACGTCACCGTGTCCAGCGCCTTTGCCCCCTTGAACAGTCCGACCTCGCTCTCGTAGAAGTTGCGGATGTCGATCAGGATCGGCTTCGCGCCCTCCTCCTCCTTGTTCAGCTGCTCTACCTTGGAGTGCCACTCTGCTGGCGACAACTTCGCACCATTTTCTCTCCAGTCGAGAGACCTTGGAAGGCCATCGGCTAGCACGTGCTTGCGAGGTTTGATCTGCAGCTTGCTGAAAGGAGCGTACTCCTTGCTGAGAGGCTCGTCGCAGTTCAAGTATACGCCGTCGAGCTCGCTGTGGGCGGTGACAGTCTGCTTGAACAGCTCGAGCATGTTGTCGGGGACAGACACCTGCGCGTTGATTCCTTCTCTTGCTACGTAGACGCGTCCCAGCACCCCCAGGGGTTCCCAAGCTGCTCGCAGCCTGCGTGCGAGGTCCTCGGGGTCTTGTAAGGGATGCAGGCGGTAGAAGGAGACCATGATCCACTGCTCGGCCTCCTCAGGCCTGAGGCCGTTAGGAAGAGCGCCGTCAGCAGCGATGGCGTATCCTCGCTTCTCCTCCAGGTACGCTGAGAAGCCGGCGGTGTCCACGACTTGCAGGCGAAGCTTTCCGATGCCAGAGCTCCTCACCTGCTGAGCTTCTGCGAACAATCGCACGAGCTCCTCGTCTGTCTCGACAAACAGCAGGTTCCCCTCCTCGTCCCCTCGGTCTTGCCCTTCATCAACCTCCTCTTCCTCCTCCTCCACATTGTCTACTGACCCCATCGCCTGCGTGGGACGCACCGCTAGTCGATAAGCGTCTTCCGGCAAGGAGGCAAGAGGATGCGGCAGCTCGCGGATGAGAGCTTGCTTCAAGGCTCGGAGTGACTGGAGCTCTTCTAGCTCTAGAAAGAGCCTCGTGTGTTTGAACCGCTTGGCAAGCTTCAGCTCCTTTCTGAAAGCTGGAGAGAAGGAGACGACGATGGGGCGAAGCTCTCCGATTGCCACCCTCCTTGCGATCTCGAGGTTCTTCTCTCTTCTCTCCTTGTTACGAAGATCGACATCTACTGCTGCACATCGCAAGGTGACGCGAGGGTTTCTTGAGAGCCCTACTCGGATTCTCTGAAGCGTCGAGGAGAACCGTGCGAGTCTCTGGGGCTCAGCCATGCTTGGTGGTGACCATGGCTGCGTGGGAGCAAATGCAAGGACGCTTCCTAAAAGACTCAACGCAAGCAGCCCGAAGTACACATGGCATTTGTTTAGCCTGTGAAGCATGCTGCAAACATAAAAGTCAGTAATTATGCTTTGAATCTCAGTGCACACACACATCAATGTCCCTCACACCCATTCCCGCTGAATATTGTGCTGATTATGCAAAAGCTCCTTATGCTACTGCTACTGCTGCATGTGCTGCTGCTATCTTGCACAAAAAACTGTTCCTGTTTCAATTACAAACTCTGTCACAGACTCAGTATGTGTCGAAGTGTATGGGCGTATGAGTGTATGAGTGTATGAGTGTATGAGTGTATGAGTGTATGAGTGTATGAGTGTATGAGTGTATGAGTGTATGAGTGTATGAGTGTATGAGTGTATGAGTGTATGAGTGTATGAGTGTATGAGTGTATGAGTGTATGAGTGCAAGGTATATCAACAAGGTTTCTCTCATTACGTGAAGTGCATGTGCTGATGAACTTGTGATCTTACTAATTAGGTGGGTAGGGGTGGGATAAGGAGATGGGTACAGGTCGAGTTTAAGGGGTGGGGGTGGTATCAAAGAGAGGGTGGGGGTAGGGAACGGATGGATCGAATTTCGGGGGCCACAGCCATGCACAGCAGCTGACAACCACGAACAGAGCGGCTGACGGCCCGTCGGACCCGGCCGGGCCGCCGGGCTCCTCAACTTCGCCGCGGCCAAGCCTCGGGCCCCTTCCCGAGGCACCGGGCCCCTTCCCGAGGCACCACGCCGCGTGAGTGAGCGGCGGCCGGGCGGTGATCGGACCGCCACTGCCGCCTGTGACTGTGACGCCGCCGGGCCGCCCGGGCCGCAACTGTTGAAAGTTAGTTCACCCCGGCCCGGGCCCGGGGGGCCCCCGCCGTCGCGACCGGCGGCCAGAACGGAGCCGGGAGGCGAGTCAGCGAGGCGCCGGAGCGCCGGGCCCGGCCGCGGCGGCGCGGCCCGGCGGGCCGCGCGCGGCCGCACTCAGCGGCCCGTGCCAAGCCTTGAAGTCCGCGGCCGTCCGAACTTCGGAAAGGCTTAGGCCCCGGACTCGCCGGGCCCGCCGGCCGGGCCCGGCCGCCGCCCGCGCCCCCCCCCCCCCCGGGGTCCCCCCGGCGGCGGGCCCCGGCGGCCCGGGGCGGCCGGCGGCTGAGCGGCCGCCGGCGGCCCGGCCCGGGTCACCGGGTGATCGGACCGGCGGTGCCTCGCCGGCCCGCCGTGGGCGCCGGGCCCAGCCTGTCACAGCCAGTATGGCTGCTGAGCCTCGGACTCACCGGGGCTCCGACTCCGGGCGCCGGGACTGGAGGCCGCGGCGGCACGGTGTCCGACGCCGGACCGCCGCGGCCCGGCCGTACCGTAGTACGGTACTGTGACGCCGCCCGGCCGGTACTCAGGGCCCCGGCCCGCCGGACTCCCGGTCGCCGGGACTCGGCCCGGCGGCGAGTGACTCCAGGCTCACCGTGGCACTGTCCGATCATCGGATGTCGGACTCCCGGCGGAGCCGCTCGGAGCCAGGGGCCAACGGGGTCGCCATCCGAGGGGCGGGCCCGGCCGGCCGCGCCTGGCGGCGCCGCGCCACTGCCAGCCCGGGCCCCGGGCTCAGCGGCGGCTAGTGCGACCCGCGGCCGGGCGTGACTGCGGCACTGCTCGGACGGCAGTGGCGGGCGCCGCTGCGCGCCGCGCCGCGGCACGCGGAGTACACTGCCCCCGTGAGGGCCAACTTGCGGCCCCCGGCCGCGGCGGACCGTCGCCGTGACACGGTCGGACATTCAGGGCCGGCGGCCCGCCGGCCCGCCCGGCAGGCGGTTAGTAGCGTCCAGTCCTCTTCCCCAAACTTGAATACACGGATTGGAGATTATTATCATATTTACTACCCATTTCAATGAGGTTTACTACACATGAAGATGACAGAGGTCCGCTTCCTTGTCATGACCGTTATTTGTAACGCATATTTGATTTCGTCATGCATTCCTACCCCCACCGCCTCGATTCCGGCAAGTTCCAGGGCTACGCAGGCAATCCACCCGACTTCTTGGATTTGACCTCCATATCCCCTGACAGTGACATGCACCCAAACTCGGACATCGTGACGAAAAGAAATATTTTGGTCTGCAGCTGACCCTCACAAAGTTCGGCTAAAAACAATTTATCGCAACGATCTCTTACTACAGACAATTGCTGGCATCCATGAATGTCCCCTTACACAGTTAATTCGAGAAAACTATTTTAATAAGACATATGTATTATTGTATAAAACCTATAATAGTGTATCAAACCTTTTCATGTCCAATTCTGACCAACATTCTGTCTACCCCTTCTTTTCCCTTCATATGGAGGGGTTCATATCGACTTCTTGCCCTCTTCACCAGGGTTACAACACGCCGGTTATTTGAAAGGCTCTCTTTTTGAGGTTTTACTACAGGTCATTGGGGGTTTGTATGCTGGGGTTCTCAATTGCCTTTCTCATCGCACGATTTTCTTTCACCTCACTCCTCCTGCAGCACCTCTAGCGTCACTAGCGTTACTAGCGTCTTCCCTTCCACACCCTCTAGCGTTACTAGCGTTACTAGCGTTACTAGCGTTACTAGCGTCACTAGCGTCGCTAGCGTCTTCCCTTCCACACCCTCTAGCGTCTCTAGCATCTCCAGCGTCTCTCGGACCTCTCAAGCCTCCTTGTATGAACTTTGGGCTACCTTCAAGTGAAATGAGGATCGGACAAAAAGAATCGAAGATCATCAGCATTGCGCCGAGAGCAAAATACTCTGATAGAGAACCGGAAGGAAAATCGATAGTGAATTTGACTGTCGACGACATATCCGAACTCTTTGTTATGCGACAATCTGATGCTGCAAAGTACCTGGTAAGAATCAGAATCATTTCTTTCCATGCGAACCCACACTCATGTTTTGTTCTTGCAGGGCATTTCCCTCACGAGCTTGAAGAGTTCCTGCAGAATGTTGGGATTGGCCAGGTGGCCATACTCAAGGAAACGAAAGCAAGTTGGCGATCTTTGCTTGATGAAAGATGACAAGAAAGCAAATGTCGACCAGCAGACTGCTCCGAGTGACTCGGAAACATCCGACGACGAGATGGAGAGCCAAGATCTCAAGAGCTTTATCAACACCCAGAGCCAAGAGAGCACTGGACCCGCACAGCAGAGCAAATACAACAACGCACTTTCTTTTGTGCACCTCAAGGATTACCAAGAGCTCTTGTTCCTCGAGGCCTTGGAGCACGTGGATGGCAAGTAAACTGATGCTCTGTATGTACTCTAGTGTAATCTATACATCTATTTCGCCGTGAACAAGCTATAAATCCTCATGATTATACCAAATCGTTCCTTCTTGTCAAAGAGACATTGTTGACCCGCTCTTGCTTGGTTCAATTCAATTTTGCACTTCCACCTGACGGTAGTTTTAGTAAAGAAAGCAATGACACTCCACGCAAGTGGGTTAAAAGCTCACCACTCCTGCTTGACAGTCGGGATCGTCGACGTCACATGATCCGATGGGTATGAGGCATTGAGGAGCTGTAGATGGCAGTGACTGCCATAGTCTCTCGACGGCTTCGATGTCGCGCTTGATCTGCTCGCAGTAGCGAAGGAGGGGAAGGTTTTCTGTGAACCGAATGCCTCCTGGTCCCTCTTTGAGAAACCTGCTGTCGCCGGGAGTCCCGAACGGTTCCTCGATGATATGTCCTACTTCCTCAGAGCCGAAGAGAGCCCAACAAATGAGAGGATGCGAGATCACCGCCAGCAGGGGGCCGCACTGAGGCACGAGGTAGATGGGAGCCGTGAGAGTCCAGATGGAGAGAAACCTCGAGGTGTGACGAGAGTAGGAGAGAGGGACGGGAGTTGTCGCCAGCCTCTCCGTGATTGTGATCACCTTGTTCAGCTCCTGGATGTGTTGCTCTGCTCTCTCCCACACGAGGTTCATCGTCACCTTGGGTGAGTTAAGCAGAGGGGAGATAGCAGAGGACAGCAGCATGCAGAGGTGCAGGGGCATGTTTTGAGCCTTCTCAAGCTGCTTGATGTCCTCCTTAGGTAGCATCTTTGAGAGCTCCACCATGCTGTGCTGTCCTCGCAGGTGCTGCTTAAGCGCGTAGGGATAGGCCGTGAGAATCTGGAAAACCCTCAAGACGATATGATCGACCTCTGTCACTGACGTTGCTAGCAGAACCGCCATGGATCGGCAACGCTTGTGCACTGCTCCCCAGGCTTTTCGAGCTTCCCAGTACCTCTCGTACCCTGTGTTGGTCCTGAACGCAATCAGCAGCCCCAGGAATGATCCCGTGATGGTGTGAGCGTGGCCGTGAGCGGCTGGGAACGTAAGAGGCGACAAGGCGTAGAGGACAGCAATTCCCGAGCACACAAGAAAGTTCACCACCAGGCGAGGAAAGATCCTCTTGAAGACGCGAGAGCGAAAGATGGTGAGCAAGTTGGTGCTCCAGTAGTCGTCTGCATACCTGGAGATTGAGGAAAGTCGTCTGCCATCGTCTGTGAACCTGTACAAGGACGACAAGTATTCATCGGAGGCTCCGTTGGGAGATTTGTTCGCCCGATGCTTACTGAAGAACGACTCGATCTGAGTCGAACGACCGCGAAGGTCTCCGAGGTCTCCGACCAAGATGCCGTTTGAGGGATGCGGAGCCTCGTTTCTGTCCTTGTCAGGTCGGAAGAAGAGCCGCAAGAGGTTGGCTCCTCTCCGCCCGTCTTTGTCCTTCTTGTCCATTCCCACCATTCGCACACATCCCGCCCGTCTGATGCTCTGCTGTAAAGTTGCCCGCGCTTGACTTGCTTGCAAGAACTTGCTAGGAGAAGGAGGCCCAGCGGGCAAGAACGAGACGGAAAGAGGGAAGTTGAAGGTACATATGCATACAAGAAGTAAAGACGACCTGCTGCACGTATTAGGAGGAATGATGCCGGTCAAATGTGCATTACAACTTTCGAGTTGACATTAACAAACGAATTGAGCTCAACTGATCGCAGCGACGGGTTGTTTCATGTTTCTTTTCTTTGAGCTTCGAAGTTGGCCATCATGCTGCATATTAAAGTCACTACAATGTTCAATCTCAGCGCAGCTGCGAGCATCATCGAGCTAGTCTGATCTATCGACCCTGTCCTTCATCTCTTCTTTGTCCCTGTCCCTCCTCCTCACTTCCACCATCCGAGGGTCTTGTTGTTGATTGCTCCCCTTGCAACACTCCAATTTGCATGACCCCACCCCTTCTGCCTACCTCAATTTTACACCACCCCTCCCGTCATTCTCTCAATTTTACACCTCCCCAGTAGGTGATATAAAACCATGTCAGAACAGCGATCTAGCGTTCATGTAGGAGTTGAAGATGGCAGAACAGCGATCTAGCGCTCATGTAGGAGTTGAAGATGGCAGAATAGCGATCTAGCGTTTATGTACAGGTCGAAGATGTCAGAATAGCGATCTAGCGCTCATGTACAGGTCGAAGATGTAAGAATAGCGAGTTAGCTTCAAGTGTTTGTCTCCACGTTATGAGTAGAAGGATTTGTCCTCAAGCATCTCTCTTCCATCTTCTGCCTGCACTTCAATCGATGATCTTCTCGACTGAGGGAGTACGAACACAGATTGAGCGTGGGAATGTCGCAAGCAATTCAGGGGTTGATGGCTGCGAGCTATTTGTTTGAGCGACGCAACCATCTCATGTTGTGCAGCCTCGAATCGTTTCTGCCAAGACATCAAGAGGAAGCAACAAGCACTGATGAGAAACAAGCACTGATGAGAAACAAGCACTGATGAGAAACAAGCGCTGATGAGAAACAAGCACTGATGAGAAACAAGCACTGATGAGAAACAAGCACTGATGAGAAACAAGCGCTGATGAGAAACAAGCGCTGATGAGAAACAAGCACTGATGAGAAACAAGCACTGATGAGATACCACAATCGAGATCGAGTCTTCCTTCCCTTGTCCGGCTGAGCATGCGACAAACTCTGCATCGTCAAGGTATCCCTCATCCTGCTCGTGCGGGGCATCACACCCAACTTCAATGCGAGCAGCGCATCACCTTGAGGTGACGGAGGACGCTGAACCCTTCCTCGTCCGCAGCTTTCTCGTGGTTGGGCTGACTTGCGGTGCTGGTGCGTCGCGACATGTGCGAGGGCTTGAGAGGGGCGACGTTCCTCCTGCCCTTCCACGTGCACAGACTGTAGACGCACTGCAGCAGACAACCCACGATGGCGCAGAGAGCTGGACCCCACGAGACCCAGAAGCGAAGCTTGCTGGAATCTGAGAGAAGACATCGTCAGAACGAGACCAACAGCTGCTGCTGCTAGAGTTCAGCTGGAGCTGACCTGGAGCTGTGAAGGTAGCTTGCACCTTCACGTTAAAATAGTCGTGATGGTAGGAGCTGATCCTCCGCGGAGAAACCCGCGACTGTCGCCTTGCTGCTCCTGTTTCGTTGGCAAGGATCTGATGCACAACTGTGAGAGGAGGAGGGAGGAAGGGGCTGCAGAGAAGATTTGAGGAGGAGAGAGGGGAGGAGGGGGGGAGGGGGGAGGAGGGGGAGGGGGGAGGGGGATGTGGAGGGAAGACAAACCGCAGCAATGCAGCTGTCAGCTTCCTGCCCGCTTGGGATCATGTTGTCCACTGATAGGCCGCTGGTATCGAACATGCACTTGACGTAGACGACTCCGTGACGGACCTGCGAGACGGTCAGCGAGACAGACGGAGAGAGGGAGATGAAGCCATGGAGGCACCTGCGGGTAGACGATGCCGTCGTTGAAGGGGAAGTAAGTGATGCGATACAAGCCGTAGTTGGGCATGCCTGTGCTCCTGTTGTTGCTGTATCCATCCGGACTGATCCCGTATTCGACTGTGATGCCGACGTTGAGGTCCAGACTGCCTCCCTCACACGTCACGCTCTCGTCCTGTTGCCCCACCGATGTGCAAAACTCAAAGCTGATCCTCTCGGACCCTGCGGGAGCGACGGCCGGATCGACTCTGACGGCGTTGCCGAAGCCATCGCGAGTCTGCACGAAGAGGGAGGAGGAGACGCCTGCTCGGATGCTTGAGAAGTCGCCGTAAACATAAGACTTGAGAGGATCCGCGGGAGAGCTGGCGACCTCTAGGAGGAAGGGCGACCCCATCCCCTCCTGCCCGTTGATGGACACGGACAGCCGGTAGGCTCCAGCCCGGGTGATCCTGTACGCCACGTGGTAGCTCCCGTCCGAGTTGTCGCTGACAGCTGCGCTCTCGGGCTTGAGGTCCGGCTCCACCGCCACGTTCCTCGCAGGGTCCCAGAGGATCATGATGACGCTGACCGAGTCTCCTCCCGGCGACAAGTTCTCGTGCTTGTCCTTTGCTGTCAGCATGAAACTTGACGCCAACCCTGCTGTGGTGAGCGTCAGGAAGCTGCCGCTGCTGGTTGACACCAGGGCATCGGTTGTTCCTGCAGCCACGAGGAGGGAGAAGGGGTTCTGGTTGCTGCGGTTGCCGAGGAGCTCGAACTCATGGATGCTGTTGGAGGGATTCTTGTCGTAGCCCTCGATCAGGTTCTGATGCTGCACGCCTCCTCTCCCCACGTAGATTTTGAGCAAATACGACCCCGACTTCACTGGTGTATAGGACCCCTCGTACATCCCCTGCCCGAGCCCGACAGGGGAGATAGTAAGGGAGGGAGATCCAGCACTCACAAGCTCCACGCGGAACCTCGCGCCGTCAGCTGGGCGTCGGAAGCTGTCCTATGAGAGGAGAGGAAGGATGAGACGACAACAAATGCTTTAAAAAGGAGGGAGAAGACAAGAGAGAGGAGGAAAGAAGATCAACCTGGCACTGAAGGAAAATCTTTGAGGTGACGCCAGCAACGGCTCCTGTCAGTCCTTGTCCGGTCGCACTGCAGAACTTGTAGAAGGGATCGGCAAGAGCGAACTCGTTGAGGTCCGAGAGCTCGCGGAAGGTAGAGCCCTCGTAAGTTACTCCTCCCTGATACCCATCAGTTCCTTCTCCTCCCCCTCCTCCTCCTCCTCCTTCCTCTTCATCCCCATCCTCACACTCGCCTCCTACTCAGACACTCGCCAACCTCCTGCATTTCTCTCCTTGTTCTCATAAGCACCTCCCTTACTCACAAATAAGTACAGCTCGTTGTCAGATGTGTCGACGATCCCTCCGCCGGCAAACCTAGCCGCAGGTTTGCTCCCTGCCACCTCCACCTGGCAGGTTTGTGTGAAAACTCTAGAGTAGCATCGCTCTCTTCCGCATCCTCTCCGTCCTCTCCTCACCTTCGTCCATGGCAAGAACGCCCGGCAATCTCCTGTGGTGACACACTCCATGGTGAGGTCTTGGAGGTCGAGGTACCTTGGGGCTTGTCAGGTATAACTCGTGGGAGAGGCAGCAGCAGCACCATAGATCGTCGTAGAGGACGGCAGAAGAGGAGGAACGACCAGCAAGAAAGTCTTGGAACCCTGACTGCCCGCACTCTTGGCTCTGACATCCCATCCCACCGAAGACGAGGAGCTTGCCGTTCGCTCCCCCCTCGCTGTCCATGATGCGAACGGTTGCGTCTCTCCTTGGCGGCGGGCAGGTCAAGTCAAGGTCGCAGGACGTCAAGAGGTTGACTGAGGTGGCATCGTTGTAGCTGAAGGAGACTGAGGTCACCGCGTTGCTCAACTTCCATCCTTGACTCGTGACGAGGTCTGACTCCTGACCTCCGAACGTCAGCAAGACATCCTGCAGGCCCGTCAGCTCCGCTCCTCGCCCTCTCCAGGCTCAAACCTTGTCGTCCATCGCCAGAGCAACCGACTGATGCCCATGCCGAGGTCGCGGCAGAGAGCAGACGAGCCCTTGAGGGCAGGCAGAGGGAGAGGAGACGTTGCCGCAGTAAACGGTCGGACTTGCTCCTCCACTCTGATTGCGTTGTTGGCAAACGCCTCGCAGGCATCCTGTAGGGTGAAGGAGTGAAAGCAGGCGGCAGAGTGAGGGGTCAGAGCAGGCGGCAGAGTGAGGGGTCAGAGCAAGCGGCAGAGTGAGGGGTCAGAGCAAGCGGCAGAGTGAGGGGTCAGAGCAGGCGGCAGAGTGAGGGGTCAGAGCAGGCGGCAGAGTGAGGGGTCAGAGCAGGCAGCAGAGTGAGGGGTCAGAGCAGGCGGCAGAGTGAGGGGTCAGAGCAGGCAGCAGAGTGAGGGGTCAGAGCAGGCGGCAGAGTGAGGGGTCAGAGCAGGCGGCAGAGTGAGGGGTCAGAGCAGGCGGCAGAGTGAGGGGTCAGAGCAGGCGGCAGAGTGAGGGGTCAGAGCAGGCAGCAGAGTGAGGGGTCAGAGCAGGCGGCAGAGTGAGGGGTCAGAGCAAGCGGCAGAGTGAGGGGTCAGAGCAGGCGGCAGAGTGAGGGGTCAGAGCAGGCAGCAGAGTGAGGGGTCAGAGCAGGCAGCAGAGTGAGGGGTCAGAGCAGGCAGCACAAGACTGAAACGAGCAGCCGTCAGCCTCTCACTCACTTGCCGACATGTTCGATCGCTCGCATGACACCTTCACGTCAAACTCGTAGGCATTGACGCCCAGGCCTGTCAGCCCGTACGCGATGTAGCCGTTGAGAGCCTGCGCGTCAAATTCGGAGGCCCTGCCGTTGACGGGGGACCAAGAGGCGTTGCGGAGCCATGAGGGTCTTGCGAGGGATCGCTCGAGAGCTGCGACAGACTCCCTCCACCCCTCTCCGTCTCTCCACGCCTGCAGCAGACACAGAAGCTGACCCTCCTCCACCTCCAGCTGGACTTCAGTTGACGTACTCCCTCTCAGCTGGACCCTGAGGTCTGACGAGGTGACGGCCGGGGCTCTGACTGTGGCGCACGTGTTGATGAGCATCAGCAAGTCGGTCTGAGCTCCCAGCAGCGTCGTTGGGCTCAGCTGGTCGAGGACGAAGACAAGCTTGGCGAACCTCCTCTGCTCGCTGCTCTCGATGTACCACATGTCTGCCATTGCCTTCCCCTCCCTGTTCACTCCTCCGAGCAGCACCAGGTCGTTGCTCGAGGAGACGAATCGGCCGGTCAGCATGGAGTGCAAGCATCGAGCTGCAGGTTGTCGTCCGGTCATGTCAAGTCGCAACCTGGTGACGCTGTAGGATTGCTCCGAGGTCTCAACAAACAGCATCGCGTCGCTCGTGGGCTGATGTTCCTGTCCCTCACCTGACATGAACGTCTTGCCATCCTCGTACGAGGTCTTGATCCCGCCGTGAACGATGAAGGCGTGAGAGGAGGAGGCCTGGAGCTTGAACAAGGACATCGCCGACAACAGCCTGGGGCCGAAGGAGGAGTTGGACGAGGTCAGCCCAAGCATGCGCCATGTTTGCGAGGTGAGGTCGAGCTGCCAAAGCTGGTGCAGCCCCTTCCTGTCCTGCTCGCCCCCGTACATGACCAGCACCGCCGCATCCACTGAGAGGACGCCAGCGAAGGCTCGCGGGGTGGGGCTGTCAGCGATGACGGGGAGGATAGAAGTTGAAGTTTCAGGAAGCAGCGAGGAAAGGGAAGAGATGAGCACAGAGCTGGTGAGAGAATTCTTGACGAGTCCTCCGAACATGAAGACATGCGTAGAGTTACAAGCAGCTGCTGACCCGCTGCTGGTAGGGAAAGTGTTGGAGAGGTGAAGCTTGGCCGCCCTAGATTGCAGCGAGAATTCTCTGGTGAGGAAGGAGCGGTTATTGGCTGCGGGGTTGACGCCAAGAAGCACTTGGAGAGGAAGCAAGCTGCTCTCTTCCCCCCCGTAGACGACCACGTTGATCTCTGACACCTTGAAGATGAGCAGGGTGAAGAACGAGAGGCCGCTGAGCTGTGGTGACATGGCGATGGCAGTCATGGGAGGGAGGCCGGAGAAGAACTTGCGCAAGTCAAACTCCCATAGGTCGTTGAGAGGAGAGAGGGAGGAGCAGATCTCTCCCCCGCCCCCCCATGCTCCACATCCTACTCCCCCGTACACGAGCATCTTCGACTCGTCCAGCATGGCAACCGCATGTCCAAACCTGACGGGGAACCAGTTGGATTTCTTAGTCCTCGAGGTGCAGGATTGAGCGCCATCAGCGCATAATTGCCGCCAGCCTTTCCTGGGCTGGTAGGGAGGAGGAGCAGTGAGATAGCTGGAGAGGTCAGAGAGCGAAGACAGCAGAGGACGCGAGGAGAGCTGAACTGCGGGCATCCTCGTGAAGGTATCCTGTCCCAGCAGCACAAGCGTACCTCCATGCACTGGCTTACACACTTTGTCTCCGCAGGACTTTGCTACGCCGTTCAACAAGCAGCAAGGGGGAGAGGAGAGAGCCGTCAGAAGGGAGGAGGAGCTCTCAAGGGACTGCAAGCTCTCGTTGCTCCCTGCCCGAAGCTCTTTGGCGGTTGTGTTGAGCCAGAGGGCCGAGGAGGAGGAGAACTGAGCGAGAAAGGTGACGCCGCGGAGGCAGACGCGGAGAGTGTTGCGAGAGTCTTGGATGCAGCCGCCCTGCCGATCTCTTGCCGTGGAGTTGACGAAGACGGTGAGGAGAAGCGAGCTGTCGGCTCCTTGTTGCATCACAGTCTCTATCAGCGACTTGGTTGGCGTCACCACCTCCGTCCCCTGTGGCAGGCGAGAGGTGAAGGAGCTGGCGCTGCTGCTGGAAGACTCGAGGAGGAGGACGCTGATCGCGTTGCTCTGAGAGCCGACAGAGCGGACGGACGCGACGCTGCAGTTGCTTCCTGTCTCATCCTCCTTGATGAGCTCGACGGCTGCAGACCCGAGGATGATCCACTTGCTGGAGCTGAGAAGGCCGGAGCTGTCGGAGATGGCGTGCTGGACTCCGCAGATGGAGAGGAGGGGGAGCACAGGAGCACGAGAGACAGGAGGGTTGCGCACCGTGAAGCTCAGCTCGAGGAAGGGCCGCGGGTCAGCTCTAGAGCTCCAGATGTCCTTCGTGACAACCACCGTGAGTGTCCCCACGTCTCTTCGCCACGAGCCCAGCCCGGCCCCAGCAGAAGCCGACAAGCTCGCCTGGACTCCGCTGCAGGGCAGGGAGTTGCAGTCAGCGTCCTGGTTGTTCCAACGGCAGAGGGTCGGGCCGGAAGCTGCGCAGCTGACTGGCAGCTCCTCCGTGTCCGCTGTCAGCGTTCCTGTGAGCCCCTCCAGCACGAGGACGAGGACGCCGCCCTCCCCCGTCCCGCTGCTGTTTCTCTCCACCTTGACGGCTGGCAGGTCAAAGTTGGTGACGTCGACGAGGAAGGTGACTCGGAAGGTGAGCGTGTTGAGCTCGCCTTGGACGCTGCTCGTCTCTGACGCCGTGAAGGAGAAAGGGACGCGATTCTTGCAGACGCAGCCCAGGAGGGGAAACCACTCGAAGCCTTGTCCGCACGTGTCTCTCACGCTCACACCAGACGCTCCTCCCTTGAGCTTCTCCGGCAGCCGGCGCACCTCAGGGTCTCGCTCGCTCCCTGCCCACTCGCCTGATCGTCCATGACGCCATGACCGCACCAACATCTCCGAGAGCTCCTGCGGTCCCGAGGCAGAACTTGCAGGCTTAGTGAGCTGCTTACTGTCTTGCAGGTGCTGCAGAAGAGACGGAGACGTGTTCTCCTCCTCCGCATGAGATAGTGGGAGGAAAATCGTGTTGGCACTGGCAGACGCGGGTTCTTGCGACAAGTTACAGTCCATCGAGAGCTGAGACGAGGAACTTGTGGAGAAGCTGCAGACAAGACCCTGCTGGCTAGACGGAGAAGAAGGAACGACACCTGCCACAACCTCGCACGCCACGCAGCATCGCTCTATCTCACAGGTCCCGTAAAGGAAGTAGGTGTCCTTGCAAAAGTTCTTCACCTTGCCCGACACATTCTTCGTCTCCCACCTGCGGCACATTTCTCCTCCCCCAGCTACTTCCAACTCGATCAGCTCGCAGCAGTTCACATTCGACAAGCCTGAAGCTGCTGCCAGCTGAGAATTATTTGCGATACAGAGCCCAGCAGGGCAGGAGCTGTCGCAAATCCCCACACCATTTTGAACCCGCACGCTGGAAGCATGGAGGCCGGAGAGAGCAAGAGGGTCGAAGCAGGAGCACTCCCACTCC
Source organism: Guillardia theta CCMP2712 (assembly GCF_000315625.1). NCBI lineage: Eukaryota > Cryptophyceae > Pyrenomonadales > Geminigeraceae > Guillardia > Guillardia theta. The sequence continues at coordinate 237,912 of NW_005434643.1, read as the reverse complement.
TCACAGAGATCTGCCGGACACCACAGGTTGTGAATCGTCTGCGGGGTCGCGCAGGAAATGGAGGAGCAGGAGTTGTTGTACTTCATGTCTCCGTCAGCGAAGCAGAGCTCTCCTCCTGGCTCGCAAATCCTCGCGTGCTCATAGCATCGCTTGCACGTCCTGTGAAGGTTGGGAGGGCACTTGCAGTTCCTGATGGTCGTGGGACAGTCGACGAGGTCGAGGCACTGGCAGTCCTCCTCCTGTGCGTACTTGTCAAGCCGCGTTAAGTCCTTCATGCCCTGCTGCACACAGTCAAGGTCAAAGTCGCCGCAGTTGCCGAAGGTGCATCGCTCTTGGAACGGGCAGCCGTCGCAGAAGGCAGTGAGATCACTGCCGGAACAGAGTGAGGGACCTCCATGGGCTGAATTGATGAGGTGTCTCCCGTCCTGTGCTGTGTAATCGTCGAACTTGATGTCTACAAGCACATCGCTGTCATGCGGACTAGCTACAACTGTGTTGAACATGTTCTGTTGCACAGGATACGCGACATGGCGCATCTCCACGTCAGCCTCCTGTTGACAGGATGAGCGGAGAGAGGCGAAGAGAGGAGGAGGTTTCACTCACAGACAGTCTCTTGCCGCTGGTCTGGTCGACAGCGGAAGGAACTCTGGTCCCATCTCGCAGGATCGGGTACAGGAAGGCATAAGGGTTGCACCTGCTGGGGTCGGTCGAGTGAGGACAGGAGGGCCACCACAGTCGGAACTGGTCGACGTCTCCCTGCAAGCTCCTGTACCCTTCAGCCTCCTTGGCCGTCCGTGACCCTCCGATGTAGATGGACGAGATGCCGGTGGACAGGCGGAGAGTCGCTTTCATGTCGAGCTTCTCGAACATTCTTCCTGCCTCGCCCACATTTCGCCCGTCGATGAAGAGGAAGGCTTGAGCTACCCCCACGTCTGGCTCCGCATGCAAGGCAGAGAAGATTCGACCAAAGCGTAAGGTGAGGCAGAAATGATGCCATCGTCCTACTATTGTATCTTCTATTGGGCCCCACGTCTTGACAAGTGTCTCGACCTTGGTTTAAACGTTACTTGGAAACAGCTTCATCAGCGTTACCTTTCCCGGACGGAGAAGCAGCGAGGCGAAAATCCCTCCTTGCGCTCTCTGGATGTACAACCGAAAAACTGGCAGGGCATTGCTGTACGCTTCCAAGACGATCATAGGCGACGAGTCTACCACGTGGAAGCAAATCCAAGAGTCGAAATGAAGAAGAGACAGACTGGCAGCCGATGCACACCTTCAAGTCTTGTCAGCTCCACACCCTTCATCAAATGGGTCTACCAGGATGGTAAACTGATCTGAATGACGTCATCTTTCCCGTCAAAGCTCGCCATCTTGCGGGTGTCATCAGCACTCTGAGCATCTATCAGTATCATCTATCAGTTTCTTCGCAAGCAACCTTGCTGTACGCGTCAAGAAGCCAGATGTCATTCATTGGTTGCAACACATCGCAGAAGCTTGGGTTGTCTGCACATTTCAGTGCTGATGCTCCCCCGACAATTGCGAAAGGCTGACGATATCCGTCCAAGGATGACACGGACACCATCGAGCTAAACGCTCTCGCCTGTGGTCGTTGCGCAGTTTGCGCTATCGGAGACCACAGCATGGCGACTGAGTCGAACAGCCACAAGTCATCCACCATCTCGGCGTTGGCGATCCTCAGAGGATACGCAGTACAGAGTTTGTCATTCAGAAGCACCCCGCCATGCACAAGTTTCACCAGGCCTGATGAGGCATAGGAAGGGAATGCTCGTGCTTGAGGTCGGAGGGTGGGCAGAGGCTTCTGGCACGAGGGATCATCGCCATACTGGCAAGTCCAGCGACCATCGTTGAGGTCCAAGCTCCAGAGGTCGTCGAGGCGAGAAGGCCCGTAACTGACACCAAGAGAGGCAAAGAGCCTATTGAAAGAATCGTAGAAGAGGACGTGACCTGTTCTCGCCGGGGGACTTTTTCCAACCGCAGACTCTGCGGGGGTTCATCAAGACAGGAAGGGAGCAGAGGATAAGACCTGTAGTCCAACCAAATCCAGCTTCAAACTTGGACAACCTGCCCGTCTCCTGCCCTTCTGCTCCAAGACCACCAAAGCCGTACGCATCAGACGAGAAGACAACACTGACAGGCATGTGCGAAGTTGCTGGAGCGGATTCAGATGAGCCAAATTTCGACCATAGCAGAGTGTGAACATCGAAAGTCCAAGTGTCGGAGAACACCTGGAGCAAACGTCATGGATACTGCATCTGCACTCTCTGACTTCAAACTTACTGAAGACGTTCCCTGCCCTCCCCATCCCTGACCTCCGTGAATGAACAACTGCGAGTTCAGAAGCCACATGGAATGAAAACCTCTGCCTGTGGGCTTCTTTGAGTTGGGGAAGATTTCTTCCCAACGCACGTCAGCCTTGTCAGCGAAGTCAATGAGAGCCCACAGAGAGTTGTCCATCAAGACAGCAGAGTCTCGATGAGCAAAACCACCGAACACAAAGAACGACTGGGTGTCACTGTGAAACACTGTCCCGTGACCAAACCTCGCTGAGGGGTGATAAGTGCCGGTCACATCCTGACATCTTTGCCACTGGAGGGTCGAGGCAGCGGCACTTGTGATGGGAACAAACCAGCAGTCGTCCATGGGATGTATGCCTGTGCTGTCTACTCCTCCGAACAATAGTGCGTGCCCCGTGCGCTCGTCGAAAGACATGCTGTGACCCCACCGTGCGGCAGGAGTCGAGCCCTCGAACGATACTTGCTCCCATGAAGGATACGGAATGAAATGTAGAAGCCAGCAGTCAAGGCGCAGAGGATCATAGAAAGAGAAGCTCTCATTGCTTCTCGACACGTACCCCCCACACATCAGAGCTGCCTGGCCAACCGAGATCATCGTGTGTCCACTTCGGCAGCCAGGATCCTTGTGAGCGGTTCCGTCTAGAGCACAGACACTTGAGTTGTGTCTGTTAGGCTTGACTTCACTCCAGAATCTCCCGACTGAATCCAGCCTCCACACATCGCACAGGATCTCCTCCGCCCCATTCTTCTTTCGGGAGCTGCTCCCCGAATTGAAAGTTCAAGTTGAAACAAACAACGCGCTTAAGGATAGAACGAGAGAGAAATCAAGACTCACCCTCCGTACAGGATCGGCGTTCCCTCTGCACTATGCAGCACAGCCATGCTATGACCATACCTTGCAGCCGGACTTTGTCCGACAGGAGGAATGTTTTCCCATTGCACAGCTGTCAACATCATCAGAATCTGTGAGGCGACATAAAGCAGCTGTACTCACGAGTCGTATCGCAAGCAAGGAACGATGAGGCCATTAAAGCATAAACAATGCCCCTCGTGAACCCGCTGCCTTTGCGAGCAGACGACATTTGTCTGCTCCCGCTTAGCAGGTGAAACTTGACGGCAAGGTCATGGATCAACTTTGTTGACGCTTGAAGGGAGCGGAAGGCAGCGACGTATGAAGATCGCTCGTCCGAGCCATGAGGATAGGCAGCCATGCTCCTGCCATACCGGCTTCTCACTGCCAAACAGCTCTCCTCCTTGTGGTCATTCTGAAGCAACCATCAAGGCCCAGGGAGGTTTAGCAGGGGTGGGGTACTTTTATTAGAGCAGTACCCCTCAGGGAATGGGAAAAGGAGGGGTGAGCTTCATTATGAGGATGAGTAAATGCAGAGGCGCAACTACCTACCCCTCTTGAGCGTGGGTGGGTGGGGGGTAGTCAATGGCTGTCACTCTGCTCCCGTAATTGGATGAGAGCTTTTTCCTCCCACGTTATGTCAGCAGAGTCAGCGATCTGAAAGCAGAGCGTCATTGCTAGCTAGAAGTTACTGTCTTTTTTCTCCATCTATCAAATCAACTTGGCTTGAACGCCCGGTCATGGTGCGGGCCTACGACTTGTATGGGCCGCCCGGCCGCGCGGCGCCACTCAGAGGGCCTGGCCGGGCGGCAGCCTCAGGCTCAGCCTACCGTACGGTCCGGCGGTGACGGTGGGCCCGGCGAACGCGCACTCAGCCAGTCGCGGCAGACTCCGAGGCCGCCCGGCGGTGTGCCAGGCTGCCGGGCGGCCGCGCCGGTGATCGAGTCATCGGATAGTACCGTACCGGGCGGTACGGTACCCCGGCGGCGTACCGTACCGTACTTCTTTACTCAAAGTGAAGTGAAAAACCGTACTAGGCTAGTACGGTACGGTACCGTGGGGCCGGGACGCGCCGGGTTCCGAGTTCAACGCCGTGACGGCCGGCGTGACGGTTGCCACCGAACGGTTGACCGTCGCCGACTGCAAGTTCCCGGAGTCCGGCGGCCGAGCCTAGTCCGATCAATCATGCCAGAATGAGCCTCGGACTCCCCGCCCGGCCTCCGGCTGCCGGACTACGCCGTGACGACGGTCCCGGAGGCTGTGCCAGCCGCGGCGGCGCCGCTTTCGCCGGGCCCAGTTTCTGTGGAGCGCCGCGCCGCGGCCGGACAACTCAGTCAGCAGACGGTTCCGACGCCCGGCACTAAGTTCGTCGACAGGCCTGCCCGGACTCTCCGAGGCTTGACGCGCCGCGCGGCTCTGGCGGCGTGCAAACTTAGACAACTCAGGCAAGCCTTGGTTTCCGGTGATTGAATGATTCCCAAATCACTGAACTTAACTGGGTTACCCGAAGCCTTTTCTACACACGGACAAAAGCTTGAATCACTGAGGTTTCACCAGATCCTGAAAAACTGATACTCCAGTCCGATGATCTTCTTGGAACATAGCATTGCAATTGGTGTACATCATTGACTAAGTCGTCTTAATTCAGATCGAGGTTTACTTGCTCAAGATAATGAGCGTGCATTAAAGGATCTGAGCATAAGAGAAAATTTAGAATGTTTTAATGTGATTCAATGAATACAGATATGAAAATAGTGTCTATTGTACAAATCCAGCTCAACCCCTTCCGAAAAAAATGAAATTCTAGCAAAAGCCCCCGAAGGAAAAAGATCTAGTAGCTCGATTTCTGCTCGAGGATATAAAATTTCCCATTTCATCAATTGCACTTCCAAATGGACTTCGTTCGAGCAATTCCACCGGTGCATAGCTTCCTTCTGATAGAATTTCTCCAAGGCGCCCAATAGACTTCTCACTCGCTAGTTGCCCTTTTTTCTCGCGGTGTGTATTGCTTGCTTGTTCTTGATAAGGGTTTTCCGGGATGGGATCAAAGAGTTGTACTGGGATCTTTGCCAGGTCAGAATCGTAGTATCTGCTTCGGACTTTGACATCGGATGAGGATCTGTTTGACATCCTTTGTAAAACCCACTCTTGACATCCATCATAAGTGCACGTAGGAGACGAGCTTAGATCAACATCCTTCATTATCATCGTCTCTCGTGTGCTGAGCTTTGCCAACGCTTCAGGAGATGAGTATCTGCGCGAATACATGTTTTGAGTAGAAGCGCACATCTCCGAGTTTGAAGGTCTGAAATCAAAAACGCTCTTTGCTCTGGAAGTAGGTATCTTGTATGAAGATATTTGAACAGCCAAACGGATCTTTCAAGTCTTGAGAGACAGCCTGCTTGAGTCTCACAGTCTGGCCTGCTGTACAGGAGCGCTGCCGAGATCTCCCTGTTGTTCGGATACGATGACAGACTGGAAGGAGATGTCGAAATAAAAGGAACGGGGGACGGGAACCCTAACAAATAATTGTGCCTAACGTTGAGATTTTGCATCGATTGATGCAGATTTGTGTCAGCTGATCTTGTATACGAAAGTTGTAGCTTTGGGGGTGGGTGACCTTGTGACCGAAGCACTTGTGTCTGGGTACTCAACAGTCATGTGGGTACGGGGATAGTCGAAATTAAATAGAGCTCACAATATGAATAGCTGAGGCTGTCATATGGAGTTTCGGACTCCTTTTGTCAGGTACAACTTAGGTACCGGTCACTGGCTACAAATAGGGAAGGTGGGTGGGAATGTTTGGCTGTAAGACCCATCGTGTAAGGTTCCCTTTACGGTACCGGTAACTCGTAAAGAGATTCTTTGTATGAGTGGGGGGTGGGGTCATCTCCTCACGTCAGTCAGCATTTTATTTGCTCCAAAAGGCTCATGCTGCCTCACACTACCCTGCCAACGCCCGATGACTACCCCACCCCCTCCAGAAGAAAACTAAAATCTAACCAAGGAATCTCAACTGTCGATCACCCCCACCCCGTTGATAGAAATGCGAAGAGGGGGTGCCATCTTGTAGAAGCCCTTTGAGGGTACCTGCCCGATTATTAACCGATGTTCTTATCCACTGCCACCAGACGTTGACTCAACGACCATTGATTCACACCCCCTACCCCCACTATTCAGCCTCGGGACCCTACCTTTTCATCTGACCATGGGTTCCTCACTCGGCACAAATCGAAATATTTCCAGACCATCCCGATTGCACTGGAAGCCGGTAGAAGAGGCAGAGAGGCTATCCCTTAAAAACAATCTCCATTAGCCCTTTCTGTGATCTCAATCGCCGCCTTCTTGGTATCTGAGGAATCGGAGGCCATGTGGTTGTGCCTCATAACACCATCGCTTGACATCTCATCTTGCAGCCTTTCAGAGTTAGGACTTCATTTACAACGGTGTGACAAGATTAATCGACTGAAATCTCTTTATTTCACATCCAAGGTCATCGCCAGACCCCTTACAGCGGCCCCTGACGAGGAGGAGAGTCATACTTGAAACCCCTTGCGAGGCCCTGAAGATCTTATTCATAGTTTGATGCCTCTCGATCTCATACCCCACTAGCACTGAGGCGAGCTTGTGAGATTCCCCTGAGATGGTTCTAAGGCCTTTGAAATAGCTCTTTCCGAAGTTCACAGTGACGGTCAGACGGTGTCACGGTGCCTCGTGACCGTACTTTGCCAACGATTTTCAACTTGATGATTGCCCGGCGCGGCCGCCCTGCAGGCCGCTGGTCAGCCGGCGGGCAGTGACGGAGTGCGAACTGAAACTTGAAAGCCCGGCGAGTCGGAGTACGGTCCCGGCCCGGCCGGGCCACGGTGCCCGGGGGCCGGGCCCGGGGGTGATCGGACATCACACGGTTGATCAGTGACCGCTTAAAAGTCAGTGTTTGCGAGCCGCAGTACTGCGGCTCCCGCATAGCGCGGGCCGGCCCGGGCCCGGGGCCCGCGGGAAGGCCGCCCCGGCGGCTGGGCCGGGCGACTCAGTGGCCGCTGAGCCGGGCCGGGCCTGCCCGGTGCCACCGCCCCGGCAGGGCCGCCGCTGACTCTGAGTCTGCCCGGCCGGGCCAACAGTCAGATCCCTCCGGACGCCGGGTCATCACTCCGGCTCAGCTCCGAGCCAGTCACTGGCACTGCGGCCGTGAGAGTGACTGTTTATGAGCCGCTTCAAAATAACTGAGTAACGCCGGCGCGGCCGTGACGGTCCGGTCACGGATCGGGACTGCCGCATGCGCAGTGCTAGTAGCCGAGCCGCTGACTCGCGCGGCGGCCGCGTCCTGATCGGATCATCGCAGGCCGCGGCCGCTGAGGATCGGACCGTACCGGGCGGCCCCGGCCGTCCGATACGGTCGCCGGCGCGCGCGGCCCCAGTGGAGTCCGATCCGTCCGACTCGCAGTCCCGCGGCCCGAGCCGGGCCCGGCTGTCACAGTGTGCCCGGCCGCACTGCAGGCTGGTGTTGAACGGGCCCGGGCTGGGACGGACTCGGCCCGCCTCATTATGGAAGTAGGAAGAGCGACAAGGCAGCGGAGTGAGGATCGGACGGCGCTGCTAGAGGCTACGGTACACCCCCTGCTGTACCGTTACTACCGCGATGATACCGCTTGCGATCCACTGGGCCATTTAGAGCCGCCAGTGGTAGAGTGTAGTGCAGTGCGGCTGCCCGCGTTGATGAGAGCGAGGACTAGTGGACTCAGCGGCATGGGAGATCATAGTAGAGCATGGAGCTCAATCACCAGGCACTTTTTGAGCCTCTCAGTGTGAAGCTTAGTACGCAAGTTAGATTTGTATCAAAATCAAAGTTGACATGTCCCCGATGATATCGTTTTTGATGTTCGTTTGCAGCGGGTTCTCAAAATGCTTGGATCAAAGGCTTCAAACCATTGAAGTAAGATGAGCAACTTGAATCAGCATCGAGTACAAGAGAGTGACATTCATGATTGTGTGAGAAAGTGTCATATCATCCCATCCGGTGAGATCATCAAAGTCAAAAGATTAGGCGCAGGGAGCTTTGGTGAGGTAAGTCTGAGCGCGTAATGATTTCCCTCTCATATCTATGTTCAAGGTGACACTCGGAGAGTGGCTGGGATCACCAGTGGCGCTCAAAACCCTCAACGAACAGAATGGTTCTGCTGACCTTTCTGGCTCTTCAACCAAAGAATTCCTCAAGGAGTTGCGGTTGCTGGCAGACCTTTCGCACAGCAAGATCGTGAGGTTCTTGGGGGTTTGTGCTTCTCCCCCCTGCATAGTCCTCGATTTCTACTCTCATGGCTCGTTGGATAATGTCTTACACGTTCAAAAAGCTGCCATCACATACGGGCAAGTGCTCAGTATAGCTCAAGACGTCGCGCTGGGAATGCGATTCTTGCATCATAGAGACATTCTTCACCGGGACTTGAAGCCGCAGAACATCTTGATCGATAAAGGGCTAGGAGCAAGAATAGCCGACTTCGGTCTCGCCAAGACTTTAGTGAAGACTGGGGTGTCAGAGGAGGGGCTGACGGGAACGGTTCCTTACATGGCACCAGAGATCCTTGCCCGTCAACCCTACAGCTTTCCGGTCGATGTCTACGCCTTCGCGATTCTGCTGAATGAAATGATCGCGTCGGAACGCCCGTATGACGGGAACGAAGTCGATGCAGTAGTTCACGCGGTCTTGTCTCTAGATAAGCGACCGACCATGGGGTCATGCACGCCAAGCATGACCAAGATGATCCAAGACTGTTGGAAGAAACGAGCGAGCGACAGGCCGACGTTCCCACACATCGTGAGCGATCTCAAGGGCATGATCGATGAGACTCACAAGGCAAAGCTCGTAGCCAACTCGCTTCTATCTACAGTGAGTAAGCTAGTTTCTTACTTGTCTTCCAAGTTTCTCTTCGAAAAAGAAGAAGCGCTACACAAGCTCAGAGACATGATGGATTATGGGCAAGATCTGTATAATGTTGGGGAAGTTCAAGAGGCGTTTCACCTTGCTAAAGGCGTGCGCTGCGTCTCAGAGCTGCTGGAGACTCTCAGCTTCGATCGCGAGGGCAACGATTCACAGCAGTCTCATGCCTTTGCGATCTCAGCCTGCGACTTGATATGCAACGCGTGCCATTCCAACGAGACCTGCAAGGCTGAAGCAAGAGCCTGTAGGATTCCAGAGGCTCTGCTCCGACTGGCTCAGCAATCGCAATCTCAAGCAACTTTTCGACATGTCGTCAAGACCCTCAAAGTGATCTCTCAGGAGGACCATGAGAACTGCCAGGTGCTGTACAGCTGCAACATCTTCGAGATAGCTGCCGATAGTCTTGAGAAGCACCGCCCCATGTTCGATCAGCAGACAGACCTTGAGGAATGGTTCCAGCGTCACCCAACCTTGACGACCTGGGGCTCACTTCCCGAGCACATTCCCGGCCTCCAAGAAGAAGACGAAGCGAATGAGTTGGCTAATTCACGCTCACCAGCGACCTGGTCAGGAAGACCCAGAGGGGATCAGAGCAGAGATGTCTCGGAGACTGAGATGTGCGAGTCGCTCCTCTGCCTGTTGAACAACATGCACAAAGAAGGGTTTCTGTTGGAAGAAAGCAGCAGACGCTCGTGGCTGTCGCTTCTATTCAGCTATCTTCTTCATCCCTCGCAGACAGTGAGGATGCAGGCTAGGATCTTGCTAGAAATGCTCCTGAGGGAAGGAGGAACCGAGTTGACTCAAGTGATGGACCATATTCCCATGTCGGTCTTGTTGCAAGACACTCTCAATCACGGGTTGCTCCTCTCGTTGGGTCAGCTGGTTCTCGGGCACATCTTTCATCAGGCAAGTGTGGTCTCCTCTAGTCTGCACCTCCGACTGTCAAGATTCATGCTGCATTGCAACCTGGAGCATCCAGGCATGGAGGATAACTGGAAGCTATTGATTTCAGCGCTGCAGCATCCTCCGTCTGCTCAGGATTTCGCTGAGAGCGATGATGGGCTGAGCTCCCTGCTCCGTCTCAAGAAGAAGAACGCTTGCAGTCTTATCCCTACCGTCCTTGTCTTTGCCGCCTCTCTGTGCCCTCAAGAGAAAGTGAAGCCATGGCATGCTGAAATCAGAGAGAACATGCTCATCTGTCTTGAGCATACCTTCTACAAGATGGACAAGAGCCACCAGGATCTCACCCTTCACTCCTTCCTGAGACTTGGTCGCAGCTCGAGCGAGGTCTCTTCTCTCTATCCTCACCCCGCCTTCAGGACGTTCGTCGAGGAAAATGCTCAGACCTTCCCTGACAGCATCGCGCAGCTTCTCTATGCTGCCTCCTCGACCGTCAAGACTTTCGGGTCAGACGTGCACAGCAACAAGTGGATGCCTCGCCTGCTCGACCTGCTCGCTCGGGTCGAGGACTCCTCCTCCCTCGCATGCCTGTGTGAGATGATGTGGGCAGCGCTGGATCAGGAGGAGGAGTGCAGAGTTGACTTTGCTGCCGAGCAGGGCTCGCAGCCTTTGATTCTCCTGCTCGCTCGACGGGAGGTCAACATCAGGTTGTTCGCCGCCGCCTGCATCCGAGCTGCTTGCATGAATTGCCCGGAGAGCCGGCAGGATCTGCATGAGGCGCAGGGGATCAAACATCTTCTCGACTTTCTCCGCAGAGAACAGTCGGATGAGCCTCAGGACTCGGCAGCTACCGAGCACGCGCTCGCTGCCATTAACAACGCCTGCTGCTCGCACGTCGGCAACTGCCAGGACGTGCACGCGAACGAGGGGATGCTTGTCCTCACTGCCTTGCTCAACAGGCAGTTGGGACCCAAGGTCAGAGAGTACGCGGCTCTCGCCATCGTCAACACCTGCAGCAGCGCGAGGGAGGAAGGAGGAGGATGGAAGGAGCCCGCGCGGAAGGCGCTGCAGGAGCTCATGGAGGACGAGAGCGCGACAGACAAGGCCAAGAGGTTTGCGGCATGGTCGCTCAAGAACATCTTGTTGAAGTGACTCACACGTCCGATAAGAGTAAACGCTGCTGCCTCGCCTCCCCCCTCTCTCTCCCTCACTTGGGGCTCGTCTGCCCCAGGAGGGTCTCGAATTGCAGCGTCAGCCTCTGCTGCAGCTTGCGAAACTTCTTGCGATCGTGATGCCGCAGGGCCTCGTCGATGGCGATGATGACGAGGGGCCACGTGGTTGCGAGGATGAAGACGGAAGGAGGAGTGCTCCTCAGCGTCGGCCTCACCCCATCGTGTGAGCTGCTGAGCGCGATGCTGGTCACCGTCGCCTGGATGAGGCCCGCAGCCGCGCATGCCGCCAGCCAGATGAACTTGCAGTGGCGCCAGAGGTCGAGGAGAGAAGCTGTGCGGTGAAGGCTGCCGATGGCCATGAACGACATGAAGACGACGAGGAGGATGTTGACAACCTGCTGGGCCTCGAAAATAGCCGTGTTGAACTTGAGCTCCCCCAGCTCGTCCATCGGCCTCAGCTTGTAGTCAACGATGGACCAGATGCTCTGCAGCGGCGACTCCTGGGCCCCTGTCGCCTCGGATGACAGGCTGGCGGAGAGCATCGACACGAACGCCCCGACGCACACGCAGGCAGTAGGGAGGAAGCGGATGATCGCATAGAAGATGAAGCGATGGATCGCCGGCTTTCCCTTCTTGGTGTCGAGCTTGAGCCTCATCGGGTTGGCGGCCTTGATGTTTCGAGAGATCTTGTAGCCGGAGAAGACGATGGCGACGAGAAGACAAGGGCTGATGGTGACGAGGATGCAGATCACTTGCGCAGGATGAATGACCTCGGGGAGCAGCAGGCAGTTCCCGATGAGCGAGATTGACATGAGGAGGAGAGAAACGTGCACGGCAAAGAGTGACGCTTGCCTCATGGCGTCGAGGAGCATGCGGGAAGTGCTTACGATCTCAAGGATGTTCATGATGTTCCAGTAGCGCCCGAAGTGAAGCGCACATGGCACAGACGTGATCTCTGACGCCAGCTGAGCGTCGATGAGCACCCGGTCGTCCGCGTCGGAGTCGTAGAAGGAGACGACGTCTCTGCCTCGGGTTGCAGGAAGCGGGTCGACAGCCATCGAGACGTCTGCTGAGGCGAAGAGGTGCATGTTGTGAATGTTCTTGGTGCTCCCGCAGCACATGACCAGCTCTCCGTTCTCCTGCAGGATCTCTATCATAGACGCCATGGTGTCAGGCGAGGAGTCGCAGAACATCGAGACGCGGAGAGGAACGTCGTCGGCCTCGAGGATGTGCTTGCGAATGGCCTTGATCCCGTGCGGAAGGCGAGGCCCCTGCTGCGAGTCAGGGTGCGAGTAGTTTGTCCGCCCCGCTGACTTGGCGCTGATGCCGCTGCCAGGAGGTGAGGGGGGCCTGCTGAGCATAGGAGGAGGAAGGTCTCGCAGGCTGATGCAGCAGTTCCAGTCCGACCACAAGCCCAGCTGGTTCCCGAAGGCGACGGTCGCTGACTCGGGCATGTCGGAGAAGAGCACGAAGCGGATGCCGGCGTCAGAGAGGATGTCGATGGCGTCGGTGATCTCGGGAAGGGGCCGGAAGCGGAGGATGAGCATGCCGATGAAGATCTGATGGTCTATCAGCTCCTCCATCCCCTTGAGCGCCTGCGACGGCTGAGACTTGGGACGCGAGAGGTTGAACGCCTCGCGCGGGGTCAGCTGACGGTCCAGCTGCCAGTCAGTCGCTCCTATGAGGGTCAGCTGACTGTCTCCATCCGACTCCAAGAAGACACAGCGGCCGGACTGCGAGGACTCGAGGAGGAGAGAACGTTTGTCCTCATCCAGAGAGACGTAGGACAGAGCGATGCATCGGTAGTGCTTCTGGTAACACTCAGAGCAGTGATGGGAGATTAGGGAGACGTCTCGGTCCGTCATGGCTCGAAGCTCCTGCCCGTCCCATATCTGGTTGCACCGCTTCATGATGAAGTCAACGTCGCCCTTGCTGAACAGCTGCAGCTTCTGCTGTGAATCCTCCACCACCACTGACATGACGTGCCGCTCCGTCTTGACCTTTTCCGTGGACTCGTAGCTTGCCAGTCTAGAGATCTTCTTCTCTGACTCGCTGATGTTGGTCGGAGGAGGCTGAATGAGCACCTGAAGCTCCATGAGACGTGAGAACGACGAGGCCACTGCTTCCGAGAAGCCGATCACGCCGGCCAGCAGGTACGACGCGTCTGCTGTGTCACAGGAGACAAAGTCACCGTAAGCTTCGCTCCGCACATGCTCTCTCAAGCTCGTCCTCGTCCTCGCCTGCGCTCGCTCTCGCAGCACTCGCTCAACAAACATGGAGTAGTCATCGTCGTGCGCGTTTGTGTTGAGCAGACAGTTCAGGCCCAAGGGCTTCAGCTGGGAGAGAAAGTTTCGAACAGCCGCCGCGTCCTCGAAGCTGCTGGCCCCCAACGCCGAGCGATCGTCTGAGGCGAGCAGCTCGATAATCTTGACGTTGGTCTTCGTCTCAGTCCCACTCGTCTTGGCCTCGGAGGTCAGTAGGAAGATCTGCTTCGGGGACAGTAGTGGCTCCGACAGAATCCCATCCACATCCGGAAACGCCAGCACAGTCGCGCTCCCTAGAGTCTCGACAACATCGGCACAAGGGTTGACGATGGGAATGATGCTCTGGTTCTCAATGTGGGTCGAAGGTTTGCGGATCCTCTGAAGGAAGTAGTTGAAGACCATCCTCCATGATAGCTGACTGTCAATGCTGCCCGCATCGAACTTCTGCCACTGCCGGCTGCCTCCTCCCATCATTGGGATGTCGTCGTTGTTGTTCCCTTGCTTCTTCAACCCGACCATGCCCTTGAGCCGCCCGAGCCAACTCTTCCTCCCCGACGAAACTGGAGGCTCTTCCTCCACGCTGAGACGACGTTCTCGGGACGAGAACTTCTCCCGGTTCATGTCTTCTGTGTTCTTCTGCAGGAGCTCGATCTTAGCAGAGATGAAGGCGTTGCATGCCACTTTGAGAACAAGGGAAGTCAAGAAGATGGAGAGCGGGAGCAGCGGCAGGCAGACATTCACATGCCTCACGACGAAGATATCAAACAGATCCTCCGAAGCACGGGGGTCGATGGCAAATAGGAGGATAGAGGACAAGAAGGAAGCGAGGAGTGACCCGATGAGTGTGTAACCAACGACCGTCTTGACGGTCCTGGTCTGCCTCTCGAACAACGTGTCAGGCCTTCTGTTCTTACTCAGAATGTCATCCAGTTTAGACGCTGTCGGAGTATCCTTGACGATACTGTCGTTGCCATCATGCTTCTCGCAGTGATCGCTCAGCAGCGTCATGTCCGGAGGCGTTTCGATCCGATCGCCACTCAGCAGCAGCTGGCTGGGTATGATCTTGGTGCTTCCGTCCTCGTTGTAGACCAGCACAGTCGAGATGGTGCGAGAGGTCTGCAGCCAGACCGAGTTGTCGAGCATGTGAAAGATGGATCCCAAGGAAGGATACGACATGAGCTTCGAGACGCGATTCAGAAAGACCTTGACTCGCCAGCTCAAGAACATCTCGTGCCGCAGCACCGAGGCATGATGCAGCCAGAGCAGGAGGATGAGGGAGATCAGGAGCGTCAGGCCATCGAAGAAGACACCTACTCCCTCGTGCTTGAAGACAGGCCCTGATAGGCTCAGGAACAAGGCACAAAAAAGTTGCAGAATGTTTCCAGTAGAGCAGTTGAGAATCCAAGACAAGAACGTGTTGGCGTTGCGATACTCGTACTTTTCAATCACGTTGCTGATGTCGTAGAAGAGTCTTCGCAGCCTGTAGCTGCCATCCGCCTGCTGACCTTCTTCTTGAGGCATCTCAAGTCTCAGCTAATAAGGAGAGCTTCAATGATCCTCCCGCGCCCTCGTCTACATGCACCTGACTGCCATAGAAAACGTCAATCGATCCATCAGCGAGTGATGAAATAGTTTTGCCCTCGTTGTGTTTGCTTTTAACGCAGTCTCTTGAAAAAGCTCATCATCTTTACCTCTATCCCTCAAACGCTCCACTCTCTTCTTCTCGTCACTCCTGCACATTTTTTTTCGTGCCTCTCCTTCCCTTCTCACCCCCCTTCCTTCCCTCCTCTCCCTTACTTGTGTGAAATCTCTTCTCATCCCCCCCCCTCACGCCTTCTCTTCCCCCTCCTCTCTCTC
>NW_005434643.1:199416-222519 GCF_000315625.1 Guillardia theta CCMP2712 | reverse complement strand
TCTCTCTCTCTCTCTCTCTCTCTCTCTCTCTCTCTCTCTCTCTCTCTCCTCCTCCTCTCTCTCTCTCTCCCCTCCTCTCTCGCTCTCCTCTCTCTCTCTCTCACTCACTCTCTCTCTCCTCTCCATCTCTCTGAGATCCACCCATGGTACACTACCCCACCCGCCGAACACCCCATTCTCATTTCAGGAGAACCCACCCCACAGCAAAAGGCCATTCATCCGGACCACCGGATATTTTCCTTGAGGTTCAGTAGGGTACTGATAGAACCCCAGGCATGAATACTACCCATGGTCAGACCCCACCCTTCCATGTACCCCAGCTTTATCGTCTTGACCTTGCTGGGTGAGCGAGAGAAGTCGAGCAGATGATGCTTGTCGTCTTGTCGCCTCAACACACATGAGATCACATCATGTTTCATCCCATCCCATCCCATCCCATCCCATCCCATCCCATCCCATCCCATCCCATCCCATCCCATCCCATCCCATCCCATCCCATCCCATCCCATCCCATTAAGTCACGTCACATCACACATCCCATCACATTACGTCACATCACACTTTACGTCACATCACACTTCCGATCTCCTCTGCACTCTTCTCTTCTTCTGCACTCCTTGCTTCTGCTTGAATCGCCTCTTCTCCTCTCACCCATTTATGGCCCTACTAATCTCAAATGCTTGTCTCATTTCCACTCAACTCTACCAATCCTAGCCCAACGTGTCGAGATCCTTGTCGAGGGTTGGGCATCGACCATTCACGTCTCACTCCCTCATATGCTGGTAGTACAAGTTGTTTGTGTGAGAGAGATGAAAGTCGAAAGAGCAAGGATGGCGGACAAGTCGAACTGATGCAGCAGGTGGAGGCGTATAAACCAGCTTTTGTACATCAACACAGATCAGTACACACAGCTCTCACTGCAGGTATAATGTCTGCTGCTACCTCCCATGCTCGCCCTCTGACATGGCAACCTATCCGGTCCTGTCGTCACTGCGATCGAACTTGGTCTTGTCCTCGCAGACAACCCCAGCAACCTTGACAGCAGGGTTGCAAGTGATCATCAGGGAGCCAAACATCCTGCCTGAGTAGTTCCAACGAGTCAGAGCGAGTCACAGCGAAGAGGGAGAGTCGGTGTTGAGCGCATTGATACAATGTTCCTTGAGGAGATTCGAACTGGTCATCATTTACATGACTGCGATGTTGCAGCAAAGAGGCAAACTTCGAATACTCTCGGCTAGGTTTCATCTAGTTTTCTCAAGTGCCAGATGAATATCTTCTCACCAAACCGTCTCTCAAATCACTCCCTGCCAGCTACAAGTTCCGTTCCTGCTGTCTTACTCCTCTCCACCTCCCCTCGTCTCTCTCATTCTTCTCTCCCCTCGTCTCTCCATCCTCCCTTCGCCTGATGCATTGCTGTCGCTTCGACCCTCTGAGGTGGGCTTGTCAACATTTATGGGGGGTACAAGCAGAAAAACTTTTACAAGGACAGAGGGAGAGAGGGAAGAAGAGAAGGAGGGAAGGGATGGGGAGGGGCGGAAGGGAACCAGAGAGACAGAGAGACAAGGGGACAAGGGGACAGAGACCTTGTGCTGTTTGATCCTGGATCTTGATGCCATCCCGCGATCCTTGGGAGCCCCCGCGGCGATCGCTTGTTGTGCAGGAGATCTGTAAGAAAGTAGGATGCTCAGCACAAGAGGGGGATAAGATGCTTGCGGAAACAGAGCAGGAATTGATTTTACACGGTAATACTTCGGAGAGCACCGCCATGCTAGAGCATGCCGCGGCAAGCGGGATGTCACTAGCTACTCGAATGTTCCCCTTGTTCAGGAAGCAAGTTCACTTGAGGACCTGCGGCCTGGCGTCTCTCAGCATCTCGCTCGACTACCTGCTGGGGCACAAGTCGGTGTCGATCACTGAAGGCGACATCGAGGCGGTGATCAACCAGAGCTCTTGCTCTCGTGTGAGTGAGATCCACAGCCGTGGGATGACGTTGGCGGAGCTCTCCGAGGTGACCATGGAGGTGAAGAAGAGCACCATGGCCGCACCCATCGCGTCGGAGGTCGTCCGCTTGACAGATGAAGATTCTCTCCGATCTCTACTCACCCAACACCTGGCATGCCCAAGGGCGTCAGCCACCAGCGCTGTCATCTGCAACTACAGCATGGCGGTGGCGGGTCAAGGTCACTGGTGGGGAGGTCACTTCTCCCCTGCAGCAGCGATGGACCCTGAGACAGATCGCGTGCTCATACTTGACGTATGGATGTTCACGCATCCTTTCTGGATAGAGATCAAGAGACTCTACAATGCCATGGACACAGTCGACAAGACCTGCGGTGAGAGGCGAGGAGTCCTAGTGCTTCATGCTACCAGGGAGACATGAACCAATACGGAGAGATAGGGCATTAGCTTCATCGTTCTGGACACTCTCACTCTCGATGTCTATGTCATCTTTCCGGGTGTCCGAGCATGTGCACAGGAGTTCAGTGACTCTCCGTCAGACTCTGAGGATCTGCATCTGTTGTCCGAAACCGATGGCAACCCAATCCGGCTGAGAGGCAGACCACTGCAACAGCAAGCTCAGTAAGGAGAAGGAGAGAAGAGCCGGCAAGACCTGAAGTTGATTGATCTCACCCATGGCCTTGTAAGCAAGGATAGGATCTGTGAGAAATGTCAGCCACACGGCCGATAGCGTCCAAGGCTATTGCCACCTTCAATGGCTCGAGGAAGCGCTTGCAGGTCCCAGATCAAGGCATGTGCATCATCGCCGGCTACATTGGAGTCACTAATACACCCTCAGACGAACAGACGAGGTACCCGAGCAGATGTGGCAGTGGGAATGCGGTGCCCACGCGATAGCGTTGACACTCTGCTCATGTCCTTGGAGCTCCGCGACAGGGAGCGAAGGAACTCTGATGCAAAAACATCAGTACAACCACCGAATCTACACACCTAGGCCGACCGGATGTCCAAAATGACCACTGATGTATTGTCCATCATGAAAGTGGCAAGATAATTCGTATCCTGAGACATTTGTCAAGATAATACCATGAAGTAGAGTCAGAATGAAAGTACTTGTTTGTTCCAAGCCAGACGGAGCAGAGGGGGCGCATCTGGTGGAGTTGAGCTTTCGTAAATGATTGTAGAGTGTTCCAAGCTCCTGCAAGCCACACCGTGAGATCGAAGTGAGGAGATTTAGTACATCCAACACCTGAGATCAAACAGACGGACAGAGCCGTCAGCACCAACAGACGCGAACACTTCTGTGCCGCATGCAAATGCGATGTCATAGACTTCTTTGTCGTGAGCTTTCAAGAGGTCATCGTTATCCATCATCGCTATGCAATGAAGAAGAAGATACCTATCAACTGTGTCTTAGCTTGTCCGGTCTCGATGTTCCAAACTGAACACACGCTGTGAACACCAATGCTTGAAACAAGCGAATTCGGCATACTCGTGCATGTCGTGTCGATAGAAGAGGTGCCGATGATGGACGGATCCGTATCGTTCCAGTCGAACGAAGTCAATGGAGCACAAAATTCACTGTTCTTATTCTGGCAACATCCCACAGTCAAACGTAGCGAAGGAAGTTGCCAAGACATTAGGCGACAATTTCCGGCAAGCAATTGACATCATCCGAAGTCATCGCTCTTACATTATTCAGGAGCTTCTTCATGGCCACAGAAGAATTGCTAGAAGACGCGCCGGATTGAACTTCCCATCTATCAAAAGGTCAACAGATCTCCTGCCCAAGAACCTCCTCAATCCTTACAATCTCAGGTAATCCCCAGTAGTTGCAAGCAGATCCTTTTGGGTTCCAACTTTGTCTGGGATCCACATGATCTAAACAAACATTACATTCATTTTGATCCTCTCATGTAGAACCTTGGTTGTTGGGTATGGATGATCAAAAATTGCCGTCTCCTGAAATTGACCTTTGTTCTCGTTCAATTGAATAATCTGGATGAAATGACCATCAGAGGAAAAGCTTTCACGGCGCGAATAATCTTCACCTGAACTTTGTTGCTATATTCTTCGATGAAGCTGCCAACTGCTATTCTAAATCGCTTATCAGGACGAACACTCCAGCTCATTCCGTAGATCTCCCATGGAGCTTCATACGTAAAAATCTCCTTCTTTTTCGACGCCTCACCCATTCTGTTCGGTTTCTTTTATGAAATGATAGCTCAGATGCAATTCTTGCCTTGAAGATCGAACCGGCTTGGCACAAGCTTACCGTTAAGCTAACCGTTGAGCCTCAGAGAGCAGGGATTGAAAGATTTCAACACTCAGCTGTTTCTGCACAACCTGATCTTTCCAGACAACGTCTTCAGACAAGCCTCAAGTCGTGATAACCAGGAAACATCTGCTCCAAATTTCTGGATACCACATATTTCAGAAACAACAACTACAACTTATGTTCACATCCAAACTTGCATCATTAGAGTAAGATTGAACCATAAGCATCCACACAATAACATTCATGGATCAGCTACAGTGATATTTCACAGAATGAAGAGCCTTCACAGAATCGTTCTCCAATCAAAAATCAAATCATCGACATAGTCCCGGTCGTCATTCATCCGTTCCTCACTCAAGAGCGCACAAGCGAGGAGATGATACAGGTAGTCTTGTACGCCTTTGCTACCCTCGTCTTTGACTTTTTAACTTCATCAATATGGTATAGGTTGCTTCTTCTCCCGTCCTCTCACGCGATGTGATGACCTCGCACCTACTTGAGCACTAAACCGCTCATTGCGATAAGCCTCACTGTTCAAGGGGCTGTTAGTACTGAAGCTACGATGTTTGAGATGGACCGCTCTTTTCCATTCCTTAGTTCACACAACCTCTCCCTCTCTTCTTTGCTTCTGCTAACGTGTCCACCAGGCCATGCCCTTCTCCTCACTCTGCCTCCATGCCCATACAGCCGCTCCCGCCGCTGCTGCTCACGTATCCCTCATCCCCGCTCATATTCCACCGATTGAAAGGCGCCCCTGAAGGCGCCCAGAAAGGCGCCCGGCACTGCAGAGGCGGACTCAGCCTCCGAGTCGGACAGACTCACTGAGTCAGCCCGCAGTGCCGGCTGGGCCGGCTGGCGGCGGCCGCGCGGCGCCGCGCCGGGCAGGCGGCCGGGCTCCCGGAAACCGAGGCTCCGAGCGGCCCCGGCGACGGGAGTCGAGCAGCCCGGCCCGGCGGCCGGTGACCGGGCCGGCGGTGACTGTGACTGCCCGTGACTGCCAGGCCGGCCGCCGGAGCCTCGGAGCCCGGCCTGTTGCGCCGGGCGGCGGGTACGGCGCGAAAAACCGGGCGGCACCGTACCCGTAGGGGCCGGCGGCCGCGCCCCCCCCCCCCCCCCCCCCGGGTCGTGCCTTTACTCAAAAGTGTGTACTACGGTACATGACGATGCCGGAACTGATCGGAACGGCCCGGGACCACCGTCCGTCACGGGGGGCCCGGCCACCGGTGGCGGCCGGCCCCGGCCGCCGCACTGCAGCCTCGAAGTTCTATTACTAGTGCCAGGGTGGATGTGGAGGGGTGATTTTACTAATGATTTAAGGGGTACTTGTGTGAGAGGTGATACGACCCCACCATTTCACTCCATGATGGCCGGTGGTCATGGAAGGTACCCCTTGTGTCTCCAAGCTGATACGGTGACCTGAGGGGGTGGACGAAGGGACCTGAGGGGTAGTAGAGGGTTTGAAGGGGTAGCAGCAATACGGAGGAGGTAGGGTGGGGTAGTGACATGCTGGTTTGAGCGCCGTTCTCATGCCGCAATCAGATACGAGGGGTGGAGCGATATGATGCTGGTAGATGATTGTCAAGCGACAAACATGTCGAAGTAGCAAAGTGGTCCAGTAGTTGCAGTCTGTCCTCACTTCCAGCGATCCCCAGTGAGCTTCAGATCTTGAAAAAAAAGGCTGTAGCTTCGCATGAAGCACTACGATATCACGATCTGATCGCTCCGCCAGGTTTTCCTGGTCTAGTGGCGATGCGGTAAAGACATATATCCAGCTCACTGAAACAGATGAAGCAGCGCAAAACTGCGGCGACAGCATTGAAGGTGTGTGATTGAAAATATCTGCTTGCGACGTTGTTTTTCGATTGAGATATCCCAGCATGCCCTTGAAGTTTTTACTTACAGGAAAGGGAAGGGAAACGGCCCTCGAGCTTAGCATCAGAGACCGAGACCGAGACCGAGACCGAGACCGATATCGCTGATGGGTATATGGCAGATGATCATCCGCCAAGATCGAAATCAGAAGTATTGTCCTTATGTTGCCTCGATTGCGATAGCCTCACGCAAGTGACAGGCAAATCTGAGTGAGAAGGGGGCTGGCTTGTTGAGCCCAAAGACCCCCAAGATAGATCCTCATGCAAACTTTGAGAACCTTCAAGCCTTGTCAAAGTGGTTTCCAAATGCGTACAAGGCCCCACAACAAGAAGAGTCTCCAGAGGTCATCGCAGCCCGAAAGCGACAGGAGTTCTGGACTCGGACACGATGGACTTTCGCCATGTTCATTGGTATGGTTATCATTGTCGACATTCTCTGCGGATGTCTAGCTGCTTTCTGACTTACATTCTCTACCTCCCCTGCGCAGGATTCCTGATCGTGATAGCCAGCGGCCAGATCTACGTGATGGCTCTCATTATTTGCATCAAAGCTGGTATGTTCAAGGAGATCCTCGCGTTGAAAAGAAACAAAGAGAAAGACAAGCGAATCCCTTGGTTCAGGTAATCATTTCCGCCACTCGAAATCATCCGCGCGTCTTCGCTAAACATGAAGTTGACAGAACGCTCAATTGGTACTTTTTCGCGGTTACAATCTACTTTATATACGGGAGGATTCTCCAAGGTCACATACGGGTGATCTCAATGCATGCAAAATGTTCTGTACAGGAGATGAACAATATCTCGATGCGCCATAGGTTGTGCATCTTGAAACTCGTCTGTCGTTTCTGGTGGGATGGTTGAGCGATCATCATGCCTTCAAGTCCTTTGCTTTATGGTGCATTGGATTCTGTACATTCATCTTAAGGTCTGGATCGGCTGTTTCCATTGTCTCTGAGGATACTCTGCAGTCTAGAGAAAGGGACATATAAATATCAATTCACACAGGTGCTTGCATTGTTATTCGTAATGTTGGAAAACTGAACAATGGTGTCAAGTTCGGCTGGACTCACATTACGTTACTAATGGTGGTTGCGACGGCATCATGCATGATCAAGGTTTTCGGAACTCTCTTGCACAACACCGCTCAAGTTCTGCAGAACATGTATGACGGCATGATTTGGTTCTTCGTTCCAGTGTGCCTCGTCATTTGGAATGACGTGTATGCATGTAATATTCTCGTTTCAGACAAATATAGAACCCTGACGCCTTTCCTCTCTTGCAGATGTGTTTGGGCGATTTTGGGGCAAAACGCCTCTGATTAAACTTTCACCCAAGAAGACCTGGGAGGGTTTCATTGGTATGATCTTTGATGTTGCATTGATTTGGCTTATCCTCTGTACAGGTGCATTCATAACAACAGTAATCTTTGCACTTTGGTCTTACCTCCTTCCCAGATTTTACAGGATTTGCTGACACGTTGGTTAGGGCGTGCATGCTCATGTCAACCTTTGACTACATGATCTGCTCCCAAGAGGAACTGACCGTTCAACCGTTTCCTGACCTGCATTGCAAGTATGATCCGGTATTCATCGCATCAGTGCCTGTTAAGATGTAAGCAGACTTTCTGGGTGTTGTCTTGGTTTCTTTCGAGGTTTCTGAGTGCGGCTGTAACAGACCCACATGGTTGAGTTCCCTAACTGCATTCTTGCCTGAAAGATATCAATTGGGTATTTTTTCTTTTTGTTATAAGTTATCATCTCCTTGTAACGATCTTGCAATAGGCAATGCGATGATGATAATGCCGTTTGTTTGGCACGCCATCAACATGGCAATGTTCGCTTCATTAATTGCCCCCTTCGGCGGATTCTTTGCATCCGGTACAGTATCCCCTTCCTGAAATTTTGATTCTAATCAGCAAATAGGATTCAAGAGGGCATTCAGGATCAAAGATTTTGGCGATCTTATTCCCGGTCATGGTGGCATCACTGATAGAATGGACTGTCAGGTTGGTTTAAGAATGGGAAACGAGTCAGTAGAGAGGAGGGCTGGGATTAGGAGGAAGGGTAGGCAAGAGAAGGATGTTCAAGTGATCTCTGTGTCCATTGTCGCTAAATGTTGTGAGGGCAGATCATCATGTCGGTGTTTGTTACTGTTTACCGAGCGACGTTCATTCACTCGCCGAAGCAACTCTCAGTCGCTCGAATCCTCTCCCAGGTGGGAGATATCGTGACAAGTACAGTCGCATGCTGATGCTATCGGCCGCAACAGGTGGATATGCTATCAGAGCATGACAAGAAAGAGCTCCTTCACAGGCTCCAGGTTAGTCGTTGTTCTGTTGTCCTTTCAGTCACTCGTTGAGTATCAGGCGGCGCTGAGCTGATTTCAGTCTGAGAGTTCGTTGCTCGTTTCTAGCCTACTAGTAAAGACACTCGAGGTTTCATCAACTGCTCCAATTCGAATCTCTCTCTGTGATATTCCTCATACTTGTTCTCTTCTGGTGTCACAAGTTCATTCAGAGTTTCTAGTCTGATTTATTCTGCCTCCTGCGGATTTCTGCCTCTTGTTCCAGTCTCCGAGTCATTTCAACCTGTTCCTGCATCCTAACACGCTCTTGTTCATCATCATCATCATTCTTCTTGCCTTGATCATGCGGCGCATTGATATCGATGAGCCCAGCAGCTTGTGCTTTGGTCAACTCGGTGATGAAGAAACGGACAGAGAAGAAAAGTCCTAGGGCGAGCAGAAAGAAGATGTAGGTGTGGATGTTCCCGAAGTTTGTCAACCACATCAAGAAGATGATACAGAGAAAGAGAGCGATGAAAACGTTGCTGCAACACATTCAGGGAGTCAGAGGTAGATGGTATGAGGTGCGAACAAGGATGTGCAATGAGGTACAAACACATGCAATGCACTTGCACTCACTTGAGAACTTTCTGCATCCCCGCTGACATGCTGCTCCCAGGCTTCATCAACCATTCCACAAGCCATGAACCCGCTCCTCCATCTGTCCCGCTGCTTCCTTCCCCAGCCATTTTCTTGAGGGCACGTGGGGGATGAGGCCACTGAGTACTACTCGGCTGATAGGCGCTGCCCCGGGCCCCGGCCCAGGCCGGGCAGTCCGACGATGCCAGAGTCTTTACTCAAAGTTAAGTAAAAAATCAGAGAGTAGTAGTAGTGCGGTCCCGGCCGGGTGGCACCGGGTTGAGTCCCAAAATAGTTCGGAGAGCCTGACGGCGGAGGACCCCCGAAATAACATCCGATCAATGACCGTACCGTACCCCACCCACACCTCGAGTCCGAGCACCGGGTCAGGAAGGTGAGGTCAGTATACTAGGGCCAGCAGTCACACGTCAGTGGTGGACTTCGAAGGCATCCGACTAGCCATGCCCCCCATCTCCTAGGCTGAGGACCCCCGCCCGCGCGTGAGCCCGTTCCGAGTTCAATTAGACTACCCACCCACCCCTCAATAGCCTCACGGTTATCCTAAAATCCGATGATACTACCGGTGCAGGGAAGAGGCCCGACGTCACTCTCTGACTGGGGGTGAGGTGGAGGCGCCGGAAATAGAGCAGGGGGGTATAAAAAGTGGCAGAGGGAGTTTGGAAAGGCATCCCCGCGAGGTACGCAGATGCGAGAAGTTGATATGAGATATCGTGGATATGATACACGTGGTGTTGTCTTCGTGTTATGTTCGGATTCGATTCATTGATTCATTAGGAAACAAGGCTGGTGTTGGTAAACGTGACGTGCTCAAACTGTTGCACTGCTTGTAAAACACACTTCTTGTTGTGACTGCACGCCTCAAGTCATTTTCTGTGCATGGATGTTGATTATATGTGTTGTCTTCGTCGGAGATTTGAAAAATGGGCTCTTACAAATGGTTTAGATGTTCTCCATCCTCGAGTCTGTTGCCTTCGACACCGGCTACGCTGGTTCCAGCGGTATCCAGCCCCAGTCCTGGGAGAACGGCAACGGAACCTCCTACATCTACTTCGGCTCTGGCCAGTTCGACGGACAGGGTTCCGGCCATGACTTCTACGGAACTGTAAGTCTGCGTTAAGCGCTTGAATTTTCTCACATTTTCACAGCTCTACATGCCCCCCACCGGCTACGTCAACAACTGCGACGGTGGCCGCTCCCACACCTACTGTGACTACCGCCAGGAGTAAGCTTTGGAGATGTAGAACTTTTCGCATTCGTGAAAGCGTTGCTTCTATATTAAACATGTATCTCTAAACTTTATTAAAAGCATATTTTTCATGATGAGCACATCCCTAGCGAAGTACCTGTCGGCCGTGACTGATAATCACATGCAAAAAGTAATTATCAAGAACACTCTATGTCGAGGTTGTAGCGCATTCCATTGAAGTAGTCGGGATCACACATCTTTGTTCAGGAAAAGCTGACTTGATCCAAGTGCTGTGTATGTATTTTGGAGTCTGTATAATGTTGGATGATGAGTAACATATGAGGAAATGCTCCATGTCCGCATCGGTACGTGATATTTTGCAGCCTCTTCTCGCCCTTCACAGACTGTTTTGTCTGCCAGCATGCTTGCTCTGGGCTGCCTCCTAGCTGTCGGGCTTGCTCAATGTCTCAAGATGTTACTGTTTGCACGTTGAAACTACTTCTTTGTGTTCCTTTACTGACCTTACAACCCTCTGCCACTCTACAACTGTAGCTGCATCCTGCCTCATCCCTAAGCTTCCCTACCTCTCTTGCTTTATTGCGTGTGAGTGGGTGAGCGACAGGGGAGCTCAGTCAAATCTCCAGTAGGAGGGTCGGGTATACCGGAAACAGTGTACGGTAAAGTGTATTTCTCACTGTTGTCTGAGTCTGTCCCTGTTGCTGTTTGTTTTGTTCGCACTCTTGTTTTCACTGTGTCTCTGGCTGTGCGCTGTCTACTTTTCTGTTTTGTCCTGACTGCCTCTACAATTCCATCTTTTTTCCTTTTCCTTCTCTCGCTCCACCGTCTCTGTTTGGGTTCTCTTTGAATCTCCTCTTTGGAAACTGTCTTTGTCTATGCTCCTCCCCTCTTTCGCTGTTTTTGTCTCCTTGAATCTGTGTGTGCGTGCCTGCCTGTACATTACATCTCCGATGTTCTTATGTTCACTCAGTTGCCTCCCTCGTGTCCTGTGTGTTCGCTTCTTACACAGCAGTATCCTTCAAGCAGGTCAGACACGAGCTTTCTCGAGTTGAAATTTCGTTTCTTTCCTCCGAGTCATGCCAACGTATACTCCGCTCACAAAATCATCAAGTGGTCTTCTAACATGACCAACCACAACTTTTGTTTGAGCAGCTTGCCATGCTAAGGCTCTCCCTATGCTTGCACATCCATACACAAGAACATCAACTTCCTCTAAAAGATACATATAACAGCACGATCCTGTACAGCAAGGACAGCTTTATAATCCACAGAACTCTATTTGTATGATTATTTTACTTGTAAAATCCCTCAGCGGGTGCCATGATCTCACTGTAGTGACCCAGCTTGGCCTTGAGAGCCTCAAAATATGCTTTGAAGCCTTCAGTCTTGCATAGAACGCAATCCCCGCACTTGTTAAAGAGGGGGCCAGTGTACCCGATGAAAGCAAGATCCGCAATGTTGGGTTGCTCTCCACCCAAGAATGGCCCACCACTCCTCTTCAAGATGTGCTCAAAAGCAGGCCACACATCCTCGGTCCACTGCTTCTCAGCAGCAGCCTTCTCTTCATCGGTAACCGGCCCGGCAAAGCCAACCGCTGGGTACAGGATCTTGTAACCCGCAAGCTTCACGAAGGTGTTGGCATGGAAGTCAAGAGCAAGATCGCAGAGGGCACGCTTCTGAACATCCTTTGGATACCAAGCTTCCAACCCGTGCTTGTTGCAGATGTATCTCATGATTGCCTTGCTCTCCCACAAAGTGAACCCCTCGTCGTCCATTGTAGGAATGCAGTGCATGGGGTTCATCTTGAGGAACTCGGGGGTCTTGTGAGCACCAGCCATGAGGTCGGTGTTGACAATCTCCATCTCGATGCCATTGTTCTTGCAGAGGAACTCGATGGGAATCACATTCCCGGAGATGGTAAGACCATAGATCTTGATGGGTGCCATGGGTGAGCTGATCCTTGCGGTGACCCGCCGGGTTTTAATACAATGCCTCCATTCACCCCTACCCCCTCCTTCTCCCTCAGCCCTTTTAGAGACCCCTACTACCCTCCTCTACAGACTAGTTATATCAATGTTAACCACCCCAGCGATCACGGAATTCATGACCAACGAACAGCAACGGGGTGGGGTAGGGGGTGCGCTCGCTCACGCTAGCAGGGTAGGGTAGGATGTGGAGTGTAGGGAGGTAGGGGTAGGTTGGCGGGTAGGGAGTAAATGTAGGCATGTAGGTAGAAGTAGTAGGCGTGGGGTGGTGGGGTAGGTAGAAGTAGTAGGCGTGGGTTGGTGGGGTAGGTAGGCGTGGGGTGGTGGGGTAGGTAGAAGTAGTAGGCGTGGGTTGGGGGGGTAGGGAGTGCTGGTAGGCGTAGTCAAGTCCCATTGCTTGGATGTGCAACCTTCGGAGCAGTATCCAAGTATCCTGGCCGGGAGGGGGGTGGGGTTGATAGGTAAGGGTAGTCAGGATGGGAGAATATGGGGGTTCAAGACGATGAGATTTTGGGAAATGGGGGGTAGGGTATCCTTTCCGGGGAAGTAAAAGCGGGGAACCCTGGAAGTTCTCGAACAGAGGGGGTTCGGGTGGGTTCGGGTAGGTGGATAGGAGGGTGGGGTAATGAGACACGTCATCCTCGCAGTGGTCACGGCATGTTTAAAATGATATACCTTAGAGCTAGCTAGAAGACCCGGAGTGCGCGGCCAGTCAGACTCACTGAGCCGCCGCAACGTTCCGAGTTCACGGCGGCGGAGCGGTAGATAGTCACGGTTGACCGTATCGAGTCGGACTGAGCCTAGTACAGTACGGCCCGGCCGCCGACCGTCGACGGACCGTCCGACGGCGTTGCGGCACTGATGATCCGAGCTGTCCGACCCGGTGACCGTCAGTGGGCTCGGACGGTGGCTGGCGGATCGCTCGGCGAACTTCGGAACTTCAACGCCAGTTGACAAGCCTTGAAGGAAAACCGGTGTGCACGCCGACGGTTTCCGAGTTCGGTTCCCCGGCGGTCCGATCGGTCCGTCGGGGAGTCCCGGAGTCCGACTACGACTCACCGTCAGTGTGTTCGGAACTGAAGCCGCTGAGCCTGAGCCTGTCGGCCGACGGTGGCACCGGCGCGGGCCGTGCAGCGCCCCCCGGCTGCTGACGCCGTTCACGACCCCCGTTGGCGGCCGCACTCGCGGGGACACTCACACGCGGCGGCCGGCCCCCGGGGGCCCGCCGCCCGCCCCCGGCTGGGGCGCCGTGTCCCGCCGCCGCACCGCCGGTCGGCGGGGGCGGGGCCGGACTAACTTGAAGTCTAACTCCGGCAGTAACTTACGCCGGTTATCTCATGCCCCGGGGGCCCTCCGGGGCCGACTCGTGCGGCGGCACCCCGCGGGGGGCCGGGGGCCCGCCAGTCTGAGTCTGATCCACTGGCGGGCGCCCGAGAGGCAGAGACCGTCTCACCGGGGCTGGGCCGGGGGGTCGGATGATCTGGCCGACAGCCACGGTCGCGGCGTCGATCATGCTCCCAGTCCGGTGATCAGGGCATGCCGGCTGGGAGGCCTGCCAAGGCTACTAGCGGCTACACGGCGGTGATCCGGCTCGGATTCGGCGGATGCGGCCACGGGCCCACTGCCACCGTACCCGGTGATCAAATTGCCGCCCCCCGGTGTTCAGCGGCTGGCGCGACGGGCCGCGCTGGCAAGCCACGGTGAAACGGTGTTGCCGCCGGTGAGTCACGGGAGTCGGGTGAAGTCGGCCCCCTTGGAACCGCTCAGCCAGCGCGGACGGCCGCCACTGCCCGGCCACCGTGTCATCGCTCGCCGTCACGGCAAATGCTCCGACTCGTTGGTAACTTGGAAACATAGACTAAAATATATTCAGCCCCAGCCATGCAAGTCTGAATGTCCGACCGGCGGAATTGACGATTAGCAGCTCAGCTGTCGCTGCGCTCACATGGGGTCAGTGATGATGGTACGTCGGAGACCGGACTCGGAGTCGGAGGTTCGGGCCGCCAGGCTTCATGAGGCCTTCAAGATGACTCCGACGGAGAGGAACGCTCTGGAGGAGTGACAGCCTTCTCGGTAGAAGATGGAGGAGAGGCCTGGCTGATTTGCTCGTGACTGTCGTACAGCCTGCCCGCAAAGTCAAGCTCGTCGTCGATGTCTGAGGCAGAGAGGGAAGAAGTAACGAGCTGCGAGTCGTCCTGCCCGCGGACGCTCATCCGGGGAGCCTCTGCCGCCGTCAGGTTGTGTCCGATGATCACTTGCTCCTCTGCCTCCTTGTCCTTGTCCTGTTCATCCTCCGTCTCTTCAGTGGACTCCTCCGTGGACGTCGCGAGATCGGGCGGGGCATCTTTGCCCATATAGCTGCGGAGCATCCTCTTGTCATCTTCGGAGGAGGAGGAGCTCTCTGTGAAGCTGAAGCTGTCATCCGGGTTGTCTTCGATTTTCCTCATCACTCCATCCCAGAAGGCGCCAGGGGGAGGAGGAGAGTTCCACTTGCTCCAGTCCAGGTTTCTCAGGCTGTTCTGAAAAGTTCAGCACATGACATGGGAAGGGCTTTGAGGAGAGATGAAAGAAAAGGAGGAAGCCACCAACGTCTCTAGAGCTTGCGATGGCTCGACGATGGCCAGCTCGCTCCCAGCATCCTGCAGGATAACGAATCAGAGAACGAGATGGGGATGAAGAGACAACGTGGGCAAATGTCGAGTTTCAGGGGGAGCAAGAGGGATGGTGAAGAAGGGGTGGAGGTGTGTGTGTGGGAGAAAGGGGAGAGAGGCAACGAGGCAGAGGGGGGAGAGGGGAGTTGGTTATTCATGATGAAAAAGAAACGGTACGGAGGGAACGAGGGGCAGCAACGAAATGACAGAATGAGGCAGAAGACGGGAAGCATCAAGACAAATGAGGATGGAGAAAGCCCCCCAGCAGATGGTGTTACGTAGAGGCTAGCAATGAATCGAAGGTCTTGTTCGACGGGCATGTCGTACACAGTCAACTCGTTCAAGAGGACTCCGTTCTTGACGAATCCGACCTGCAGGGAACCATCCCATCAGTGCAGTCTGCTCTTGATCAAGCTGATCACTCCTTCATGTTGTTCACATGTGCTCCTCATCCCCGCATCATCTCATCCTCTTCCCCCTCCTCCTGTCCCTGCCCCTCCTGCTCCTGCCCCTCACCTTCCTTTGCTGCAGGTCAAGCAGCACTCCTATCTTATCGCCGTAGACTGTCTCAACCGTCAAGCTGGATCGCATCGACTTGACATCTTACAGAAGTTGCGGGTCTTGTTGGGAAACATCACCTCTGGGTTTGGCATGCGCATGGAAACAGCAGTCGGGTCCCAGCCCCACTTGAGTTTTCCGTTCTGACACCAGACAACCTGAGGTGCATTGTAAGCTAAGGTTGAGCAGCCAGTGGGTTGTGGGGCAAAACGGACACAAGAGGGCATAGAGGAGGAAGAGGAGGAGGAGGAGATGGAACACAGGCGCTGAGAGGAAAAATGGAGTGACGAAGGCCATACGGAGCTGAGTTGGAAGGGGAGTTAGATATTTTGGATGAAAGGAGGAGGTGATCGCGACTGAAACGCTACAGCCTTTCCGCAACTCACAGCATTGAGCGGGAAGGTGACATAATCGAAGTCCAGATCGTCATCGCTAGTTACACCTATCATGAGGAAAATAGGGGAGCCCCACCCTTTGATCTTTTCTGCTGTCAGCGTTCTCGGAACCTCTACATCGCAGCATTCCCTTACCTCATACTCAATGTAGTTGATCTTCACCGTTTGCTCTCCGCTGGTTGTCATGGGCCGGGTAGTCCGAGCAAAGCTGCTGAACCGGACGAAATTGCTCCAGCCATGGTATTGCTCTCCTCCTCTACACTGAAGCACCTTCCCCGCCTCCTCGATTTTCTGAGAATGACAAGGTCAACTCAAAGGCGCAACCGTTGGAATGCACGGGAGGACAAAGAGAGGAGGAGCATCACCAGGTGCCGTCCAGCCGTCTCGACCTCGAACCTGAGGGGCAGCGCGTGAGTGAAAGAGGAGTTGGAACAAACCATCACCTGTCAACGCAGACTGCAGCATCCTTCCACTGTCCAAAGAACAATCCATCTACCTCTTCAAGCTCCTCCATCGATAGATCCTCCTCCAAGTCTTCTGGCGGCACCACGTTTCTGCTCGAGACGTCAGTCCCCTCTGCCACCTGCTTCCCCATGTCTCCTCCCAGTCACCCAGGGCCTGGAGGAGGGTTGAACACAGTGACACGCATGTGGGGAGGGATAGGAGCAGGCTGATAGGGAGGCAGCTGCCCTGTCGGGCCCCCAGGCAGCGACGCTTCGGATGGAGCAGCATAGACAGGAAGAGAAAACTCCTGCTGGCTTCCTCCGATGCCTCCTGCTCTGTTCTGTTGCGCCGCGTTCGGGTCCATAGAGATCCTTTGTGCTGAAGGCTAGCGGAGCGTCAAGCAGGAAGGAAAAGGAGCAGCAGAAGCAGCGAGGGGGGGTGGATAAGCTCTCTTACCTCTCTCTGCCCTCCAAACTCCATGTTTCTTCCTCCGACTCCATAAGCATTCGCTGAAAAGACCATGAGCTTGATCCTGCACGGCAAGAGGCAGAGCAAGTACAGTCTGGGATCAATGTGGATGTCTGTGTTGTCTGCGATACTTGTGAGGTCTGGCTGTTGTCGTCTTCTTGTCCTGTATCCTCCCCTAGCTCGTGCACAACTCTTCACAACAGATAAACAGTGTAAGAGGTCAAAGGAACCGAGCAACCATCCCTCGCTCACCTGTCAATACCAGCAACATCTGGTGCACCCAGCCTCTTATTTTTCTTGTTCTTCCCATCGTCGTCATCTCCCACTCCCTTGGTAATGTACTCGTCCAGCTCATCGTCATCCATGTCCGACAGTCTCTCTTGAGAGGCGATCAGAATGTGGCAGTGGAACAGGAGGAAGAACAACCTTCAGGCTCTAGCTGCTTCGTCTGCCTTCGCTTCTTCGAGGTCGCCCAGGCAAGCATGCTGTTCGCAGCCGCAGGTGAAAGAGGATCTGCCATGGCTGATGTTGCCGTGCCGAGCCTGTGAAAGCTCAGTGGAATGAAACTGACCAGCATGAGCAAGTACGCGTTCGGTTCCAAATCGTCCTCTTCATCCTCGAACTGCCCTAGAATGTCTTCAGCGTCCTGCCTGTTGTCGTTCGACCCGGACTCCTCATCTTCCTCCTCCTCCTCATCCTCATTCTCGCCATCGTCTGTATCCGAATGCCCCACTTTCTCCTGTGTGGGTTGTTTCGCTGGCCTCTTCGCTCTCCCCCCTGACAGTCGCATGAGACGGGCGGGCCTACAAGTTTCCACCCGCAGACAGGAGGAGAGCAAGTACGCATCTCCTCCTCTTGCATGTCCTCCTGCAGTATCCCCCCCCTCCTCCTCCCTTGCCATGTCTTCTCCTCCAAGTCCTCGGCATGAAAGTCGATTGCGGCAGGGACAGGCCCCGTCCTCTCGCTGCATGCCTCGCGCCCTTACTCCCGCTAACCCACGTGCGAAGGCGACTAGAGCATCCACCCTCGCCATGTCGACTCGTTTCCCGCCATCTTCTCCTCTCATAGTTCCGACCCCTCCCACTATCTCGGCCAGCACCACTGCCATCAGCACTGCCACCTTCATGATCCGCCCACTGCTCGGCGCGCGATAGCCAACCCGCCTCAAGAAAATACAGTGAACCGGTACCTCTTGCCCTATATCACACTGCTGCCCCCGTAATTTGAATACTTGAGTAAACCTTGATGCTGACCCATCGGTGGGCAAGGGACGAGGTGCAGTAGCAATGGATAGAGGAGGAGAGAGTCGGGGGCGAGGGACGGGGGCGAGGAAGAGAAAGGGATGGGGAGGAGGACGAGGAAGAGAAAAGAAAGGAGAGACAGACAGACAGTGGAAGAGGAGGAGATGGGGGAGGTGCTATTGCAGTTTTGTCATCACGCCTTTTCTGAATGTTGTTCGGTCTGATTCACTCACAGGAGCAGCAAAGGAGAGACGCTGAGGCTTCTACTTCAAGTCGCCCTCTAGCATGGCCGAGCTCAGCTTCGGTCACAACTTGCGAGCGAAGAGGAAGGAAGTCATCAACAACACCTTGAACTTCCTGCCATGGGCCCAAGGTTGCTTCACAGCCTGTGGGCCCACAGGGTTCAACAGCCTCGAGACGCTGGCGCCAGCCAACACGGTGAATTTCAACAATGCTCCAGCAAAGATGCTCGGGATCGCCCTGCACGAGTACGGATCGCCGTATCAGTTCAAGGTCCAACTCTGCAACCTCCCCCGAGAGATTCGAGACTTCGAGGTCCTCGTGCAAGTCCAGACGGTCTCCGTCAACCCGACAGACTGCAAGCTGAGGAGCGGGAGCCTGTCCCAGCTCTACCCGCTCTCTCTTCCTGTTCTCCTTGGCTGCGACTTCAGCGGCATCATTGTCAAGGCAGGATCGGCGGTTCCGTTCAAGGTCGGGCAGAAGATCTTCGGGCGTCAGGTCGGTCCTTGCACAGCGTCCTTCTCCCTGCTCCTGTCTTGGCTTGTCGCTGTCTGCTTCCTCTAGTGCTGCTGACACGATTGCTTCCTCCAGACGCTGGACAGGATCCGTGAAGTTCATGGGACGTATGCGGAGTACTGTGTGGCAGACTACCATGAGATCGCTGAGATGCCGGAGGAAGCGAGCTTCGAACAGGTTGGTGGCGAGAGAGTCAGGCAGGGAGGGAAGGAAGGAGGGAGATGAAGGAGGGAGAGAAGTGAGAGGATGGAGGGAGAGAGGAGGAAGTGTTAACTCTTGCTGCAGGCAGCGGCTGTGCCTTGGGCAGGCCTTACAGCTTACGCGGCACTGGTGCGGGTGGGGGGGATCTCCTACAAGAACTCGACAGGAGGGAGGAGAGCTGTTCTTATACTTGGGGGAAGCGGAGGCGTCGGGACGTTTGCCGTGCAGATAGCGAAGCATTATCTTCGATGCCACACTACAGTGACATGCAGCTCGTCGAACGCTGAGATGATGGAGAAGATTGGCGCTGACGAGGTAGATTGAGAGGTTGTACCGAAGTCTCGTCTAAGGTCTGCCAGATCGTCAACTACAACGACGTTAACTTCTGGGACAAGATCAGCAAGCCGATCTTAGGGCAGGTAAAGATTGAGGGCCGCAGACAGCCTCCTTGTATGTTCTCAACCCTTCTTCCTGTGCAGGGCAAGGTCGGCTACAACGTCGTCCTCGACTGTGTCGGAGGAGACGATTACTGGCAAGCGTGCCAGCCGCTGCTGGTCGAAGATGGATCATGTGAACGCCTAGAGGGCTTCGTGCTGATCCTGACGTGCAAGTCAGATGTAACCCTAGTGGGAGCGGAGAGATATGGAGGCGAAGAGAAGTCAGAGCCTGTGTGAAGAACTTTTCTTCGCTCACTGCCCTTGTTTTGCAGAGAGTACAGTGTCGGATCTGCAATAACTGCGCAGGTCAGATGGTGGTGTTGGTGGTGGTGATGATGATTATGATGATGGGGATGATGTGGATGGGGATGGGGATGGGGATGGGGATGGGGATGGGGATGGGGATGGGGATGGGGATGGGGATGGGGATGGGGATGGGGATGGGGATGGGGATAACGATAATGGTGGAGATGATGGTGATGATGATGATGATGGTGATGGTGATGTTGAGACGATGAATGATGAGAAGTAATGAATATGAAGATAAATGATGATGGTACAGACGATGATGATGTGGATTGTGATCTTGTACTTCTTACATGCAACATTGAACAGATGCAATCGGGGATCAGGAGAGGTCTTGGACTGATAGGGGCCAGCAAGCGATACACCGTCTTCACGCCATCCATGACTAATAACGAGGACCTCTCAATCCTTGCTTCCCTGATGCGCGAGGGCAAGATGGTGCCTGTTGTCTCAAAGGTATGCAGTTTGCAGCCGTTGTTATCACTGCTGCTAGTCTCTGTTCTTGTGCTGCCGATGAAGATGTGAAAGCGGAGGTGGACGCAGTTGATTCCTTATTGAATCAGAAGTTGAATGTAGTTGATGTCAGAAACCTTAGTGAGGGTGTCGTGCCGAAGGATTGGAATGCTTGCAGTCTGTCTGGGGTCTGTTTTGATGTACTTGCTGCCCTATGATGGTGCAACTGAGATCTTTGTTCTTGAAGACAACCAAGTAACATGTTGCTGTCTATCTCAACAGATGTACAGCATGTATGACATCATCGATGCACACGAGCATCTCGAGACTCATCACGCCGGTAGCTGCCGTTGCTGTTCTGACCTGAGGGTCTAATGTTGCGTGCAGTGGGCAAGTGTGTGATCCAGATACGGAAGACTATCCCCGAGGAAGAGGACGAACAAGGTGAGGACGCCTGAAGCAGAAGCAGCAGCAACTGCTGCTTCTATGTGCTGTTGTGCTGCTGCTGCTGATGCAGCCGCCGCAATGTGGCTGACTTGTCACAGGATCGCAACCCGATGACGACGATGACAAGGAGATCGATTTGGCAAACATGGTGCTAGATAAGACAACGATGAGGCTCGTTCCGAAGAACTCGGTGAAATCCTTTCCTCCTGCTCCCCCTGCTGCTCTTGCTCCTCCTTCTCATGACGACTTGTCTGAAGCATCCTTTCCTTCCTCCTTCCTCCTGCCTGTTTCCTTCTTTCTTGCTCCATCCTCCTTCTCTATCTTCCCTCATTCCTCCTTTCTCCACCTGCATCTTCCTCTCCCTTTCTTTCCCTCTCGCTATGAGTGACGCGAGGAGCAGGCGGGGGGCATGGACGACGCGCTGCGGCAGAAGCAGCTACAGGTCACCTCGAAGCTCAAGCACAAGACCAGAGAGGAGGATCGCGACCCCCCCAAGAAGGCTGTCAAGTTCCAGACCGAAGAAGAGGAGCTGGGCGCAGCAGGCGATACAGAAGGGGGCGCAGCTGGGGAAGGGAGGGGGTTTGCGGGGAAGCTCAGCAGGAAGGAGCAGTACAGGATGGCAGTGCTGCAAGCGCAGACGGAGCTGCTGGAGGTAAAGCTGGCGCGTGCGATAACGTGAACTGACGTTTGCTGCCTGCAGCAGGAGGCGAACGCCAAGGTGAGGCGGGAGGAGGGGGGGGACGATGAGGACGTGACAAGCATGCGACAGAAAACTTCTCGCAGCGATGAAGCAGACGATGTTGTTGTATGAGGACGAGGAACTTGTTGTCTGACTCTGAGCAGGAGGAGCAGGAGGATGGAGGGGGAGACGACGAAAGTCTGCAGGCCATCCGGTACTCAGGAATGCTGAGGAAGAAAAAGGAAGACCATGGGATGTTCGAGGACCCGTACAAGACGGTCAGTGCTGGAGCTCACTTATATCTCTCTCACACTTGCCAGATGTGCATGGCGACGCTCGATGATGGGATCTTGACCCTGAAGATGATTGTCAACGGTGAAGTCACAGACAGTCAGGAGATGTACAACCTCGGTGAGAACAACACTGAATGACGAGCCCTCGCCCGCCCGCTCTCGCTCCCTTCGCTCTTGCTTCCTTCCCGTTCTCTTCCCCCCTTCTATCCGTTTCCGACTACTCCCTCTGCTTGTTTCCATTTTGCCCCTGTCCTTGTTCCTGCCCCTGCCCGTCTCCTTCTTCCCCTCGCTCTCGCTCTCGCTCTCGCTCTCCCTCTCCATTTCTCCCTCCCTCTCTCTCTCTCTGCCTCTTCCTGCTGTGTTTCTTTCCTCTCCACCTTTCTGCATCTCCGGCCCAGTCGTGATGGAATGGCAGGGGACGGATGGAAGCTCATCATTCGCGACGACAAGAAGGATCGCTTCTCCCTCATCCGCAGCAGCGGCTCGTCGTCCGAACCAACTCAAGTGAGGCTGACGAAAGGATGGGAGCAGCCGAGGAGGGGAGGAAGGAGGAGGAAGGAGAGGAGAGGAGAGGAGAGGAGAGGAACGAGAGGGAGAGAGGGAGAGAGGACGAGAGGACGGGATGGCTCCTGACGGTGCGCTAGATCACCCTCAAGGCGGAGAATAGGATGGAAGGAGAGGTGACTTGGCACAGCCTCTTGCTCCTCGCATCTGCCTGCTGACGCGTGCCAGGCATGGATCGAGAAGCTGACGGAGACAGCACGATGGTTCGGGGAATGGTGAGAAGAGACGTGGATGGAGGAGAAAGACATGAAGCAAAAGATTGAGATGATGATGGAGATGATGATGGAGATGATGGAGATGATGATGATGGAGATGATGATGATGGAGATGATGATGATGGAGATGACGATGGTGGTGGTGGTGGTGGTGGTGGTGGTGGTGGTGGTGGTGGTGATGATGATGATGATGATGATTGCGTTTATGGTGGCGGTGCTGAGAAGGTTGTGCAAATTTCTGATAAACCACATCTTTCCAGCATCAGGCAGGTCAATGCTGCGCATGAGCAACAAGAGGAGCAGTCAAGACCTGTACGCCAACCCTTCCTTGCTCCTGCTCCTCCCTCATTCCTTCTCAGCAGACGAAAAAGGGCGAACAATGTGGAATCGGTATGGTCCTCCGGCAGACTAAGGTTCTTTCTGATCTCTTCCTTTCTCTCCTTGCATTTCTCTTCCCCATCTCTACTTAAAATCTTTATTGTTTCTCCTCTCCTCTCCTCTCCTCTCCTCTCCTCTCCTCTCCTCTCCTCTCGGGTCCTTTCTGGAGAAGAGCTTAATAATCCCTCAATCTCCTTGCCTTTGGGAGCCTAGATCCCGAGTGACTAGGAAATCCAAGGAGACATGGGGTATAAGAATAACCTCGGGAGAGCTTCCTTTATCAGAGGCTGGTAACGTCATTTTCTCTGTCAATAAGGCCTCCATCTCCATCTAATAGCCTAGATCTCAAGGTAATCTTGCCCCTTGGACCAACTCGG
>NW_005434643.1:144934-199316 GCF_000315625.1 Guillardia theta CCMP2712 | reverse complement strand
TTTTTTTTTTTTTTTTTAAACAAAATACGAAACAACAACCCACCCAAAAAATAGGAGATATAAATATGGGGTGTTAGGAAAAGACCTCTCCTCTCCTCTCCTCTCCTCTCCTCTCCTCTCCTCTCCTCTCCTCTCCTCTCCTCTCCTCTCCTCTCCTCTCCTCTCCTCTCCTCTCCTCTCCTCTCCTCTCCTCTCCTCTCCTCTCCTCTCCTCTCCTCTGCTTCTCCCTCCTCCCTCCTCCCTCCTCTCCATTCCTTTCATCTACGTCGGTCTCCTTCTCGACTGCTCCTCACTCGCTGCAGGATGGGCTCATTGTGATCAAGTTGGCGCCTGGAGCTCCCGCAGCAGGTGTGCGATGAGATAGTCTTGTGCTCGTTGTCTTCGATCTCAACCTGCTCTCCGTCTTTTCTTGTTGTTTCGTGCTCCTTGATCGTCGCGTTATGTTTGCTTCTGATCTCCATCCTCCCGCAGCCTCCAATCAGATCGAGCTGGAAGACATTCTCTTGAAAGGTAAGAATACTTCCTCCTCCTCCTCCTCCTCCTCCTCCTCCTCCTCCTCCTCCTCCTCCTCCTCTTGCCTCTCCATACAAGCTCCCGCTCGACATGATATCTTCATCCTCTCCGACGCTCTCGCAGGTTGATGGCAAGGCTGTCAGCACAGCAGAGGAGGCGGCCGAATGCATTTTAGGGGATAAAGGATCGGAGGTAAGCGAGAGGAGGAGGAGCGAGAAGGAGCAAAGTGGAGGAATAGCGATGGAGGAAGCGAGGAGAAAGGGTGGAGGGGAGAGAGAAGGGAGTCTGCATGAAGGAAGGGGAGGAGTGGGGAGCAAGTGGAGAGGAGAGGAGAGGAGAGGAGGGTGGTGCAGGGCGGCTATGAGGGGAATGGGGGTGTTGACAATTCCGTTATCAGATTCACTTGTTGTTCCAACGAGTAGTTGGAGGCAAGAAGGTGATGCGGCTGCTTTCCTCGTCTCTCACCTCCTCCTGTCACCTTCCTTTCGCCCCTCCATCTCTTTCTCCTCACTCTTTTCCTGTTTTCCCGTGTATTGCTCTGAGCCACCCGTTCTTCAGGTCAAGTTTCCTGTGCGGTTGATAAGAGGGAAAGTTTGAGGGGAACGGACATGTAACGATAAGAGATGCTGGTGGTGATGATGACGGGGATGAAGATGATGGAAGAAATCAATGAAGGAGATGAAAGGAGATTGAGATTGTGTTGCAGCGAGTCACTTTCACAAGAAATTTCAATAAAAAGAATAAAAACATTTCCTTCATCGACCCTCTTCTCTTCCGTCACGTCAGTACGGGGCGAGGGATTGCAGGAAGCCAACGGCAAACCCGAGAACAGCACCCACTAGGATGAGAGTGAGCTCATCCTCCTACCAGAGAGTGAGCCAGTCGCAGAGGGGGACAAGGGAGAGCGAGATGAAGTAGTGAGAAAGGAGGAGGGAGGAGGGAGGAAGGAGGAGGGAGGAGGGAGGAGGGAGGAGGGAGGAGGGAGGAGGGAGGAGGGAGGAGAGGGTAATGAGAGGATGGAGGGAGGTAGAATGGAAGGGGAAGGTGAGCACCTGAAAGATTGGGTGTAAAACATGTTCGAACTGTTTTGATGACATCTTCTTCATCTTCTCCGTCATTTCCTGTAATCGTCTGTCAGCTAATGATGTTGCATCCATCACAAATCTTTGTGGACATCCCGTTCATCATTTATCCCCACCTCCACAACCATTATCACCATCACCATCTCCATGATCATCATCTCCATCACCATTGCCATCATCATCGCCATTATCGTCACAATCTTCATCATCACCACCACAATCCTCAGCATCAACATCAGCATCATCAGCACCACCATTGACATCTCCACTAGCAAGAACAGCTGGGTCACGTTTGTTGTCTGAAAGTCATACCGTCTCAAGCTGCAGCACAGCATCCATGTAATCGCAAAGAGCTCTTCTGTCGTTAACAAGTGTTTCTCGCAGCCTCTCCGCAATCAGCTGATACATCTGCTGTTCTTGTCATGTGCAAGTCTTGAGATAGAACCAAGGCGGGAACATGTCGAGGAAGTGAAAGAGAAGAGAGAAGATGAGATTAGAAGAGATGAGATGAGACCAGAGAAGACGAGACGAGACGAGATGAGATGAGATGAGATGAGACGAGACGAGACGAGACGAGACGAGATGGAAAACAACAATGGCACGAGCAGAAAGATGAGAAAGGAAACGAAGTGGAGGAAATTCGAAGATGGGGCATCAGACCGAGGAGATGATGAAGAGAAGACAAGGAAAGACAAGAATGATGAGGAGGGAAAGGGAGTCAGTGTGTCGTTATAGTTCCGACCTCTTCCTTCTTCATGCCCAGCGCTCTTTGAGAGACAAACCTCCCGATGTAACTATCTGTTGTGATGATCTCCATCACTGCAGGGGATAACAAGACATTCAATCTTTCATACCGATGTGGTCCATCAACATCCTATCAAAACCTCCCTGCGCGATGAGCAGACGCTATCACAACACGGCAAAGTGCTTGCTTGAAGTTTTCTTACCTCCTGCTGCCAAACAAGATCTCGTTCCATATCGCATCAGCAGTTAACACGCGACTCCTTAAGAATGCCGCGAACAGTTTTGAGACCTGGCGTGTCATCGTCATCATCATGCCATGATATTCTCTATCACCACGATCGCTATCATGATCATCATCATCATCATCATCATCATCATCATCATCATCACCACCACCACCACCACCACTACCGGCATCATCGTCTTCACCATTGTTTGTCACCGTCGTATCACAACACATGTAGCATTCACCGACCTCATTCTGACGTGTTAGAAACAATCCTTGAATCTTCCAAGGACCAATCATTATTGGCTCCACAGGCTCAAAGATGCTCTGCAGACATAAGATCAGATATCTTGCTGCTGCTGCTGCCGTTGCTGCTGCTCCTCCTCCTCTTTGACCTTGATTGCAATTAAGTTCGTGATGTAGCCCACTAACGCTCCTCCCACTGCTAGTGACCACCAGGGATCCCAAACAAGCCAAACTGCCAAGTAACGAAGTCACCACTATTACCAGCGTCAGCATCACCATGTCCATCATCATCATCATCATCATCATCATCATCATCATCATCACCACCACCACCACCACCACCACCACCATCATCATTATCATCATCATCATCATTGTCATCATCGTCGTCGTCATGACAAAGTTCACGTGCCTCCCATTTGAAAGATCCCGAGAAGGAACCCAAAGTACAAGCCTGAGAGTTTGTCAGCGACGTCCTCCTTCTCCTCATCCTCATCCACTAATCCACTTCCTCGTTCTTCTTCTCCTCTTCTGCCTTTAGGCGTCCGCATGATGTCCCTCAGTAAGGGGATAGTCCTGATCCTACTGTTGCTTCTCCTTCTCCTTCTCCTTCTCCTTCTCCTCCTCCTCTGTTTCCCTCAACCTCCCTGCCCCTTCTCAACCCTCCTCTTCCTGCTCCTCCTCTCACACACAAACTTCTGACCTGTTCTGACGATGAAGCTCAGCTCTTTCCTTCCGCATTCTTGGAACAGCTCCACAAGCAACTTTGACGGCAAGAATGAGTTGAGAAGAGAGATGAACATCTTCAGCCTCACCTTCTTGTTCTGTACCATCGCCCGCACCACCATCTCCTCCAGGTCAAGGATGTCAGTGATGTTGTTCTGCACATGTCACATGTAATGTCAGCAATGATAGCGTATCCAGACCTCAAATTCAAGACAACAGCAAGACATCTCAAAGTGGAAAGAGCGTCAACGGCGTCACTAGACATTCCCACCTGCATCTTGACGGTGAAAGTTTCGATGAATCTGTCAGCGGTGGAGACTGCTGGACCGAAGACAGCAGGGATATTCATCTGAGTGCTTGTAAGAGTCTGGGACAGAGAGAGAATGGGACCGGACACGGGGGAAGATTAGAAAAGAAAGAAGAAGCAGGGAGATAGAGAGCAGGCGATGTCTGGAGAGAAGAAAGGGGCATCGGAATGGAGCGAGAGAGGGGAGAGAAGGAGAGGAGGAGAGAAGGAGAGAAGGAGAACAGAAAGAAGGGACAACCGAAAATGAGAAGGAGGTGAGGAGAGGAGGAGAGGAGGAGGAGGGAGAGGAACAACAGAACAAGAGAACGAGAAGGAGGAGGAGGAGGGCAGAGAAGGGAGAGAGGAGGGGAGCAAGGGGCTCACAGTCCATCCAACTTTGAGATCCTTTGAGATCTGTTCCTGAGGTGTCAGCGAGGAGAACCAGCGGCAGGACAGGAGGCACCTTGTTGAGCGCTGACGGTACTACCGGGCTCAGAATCTCAACCACCTGTATCCCCGCAGGCAGCACGTTACAACCCCCAATGACCAGCTCCCTTCCTACCTCCTCTCTCTCCCCCTTTCAAATCCTCTCCACCCCTCCAACTCCCTTCGCTCCCTCCTCCCCCCCCTCCTCCCCAGTCCTCCCTCCTTCCCTCGACACGTCCTATCTGCCCTCTTCCTCCCTGGCTCTCTCCCTCTGCTCCACTGCCTGTCTGCCTCTCCTTGCTCCACCTTCTTCGACTCGACTCTGCATGCGACATCTTTGACGTTGATGAGCTTTAAACGTGTCAGGGCGGAGGAGAGGACGAGGGAGGTTGTTGTTCACCTGCGACGTCACCATCTTCATCATCCTCTGCGCCATCGTGCGAGCCTGCAACGCGCGTGAGCTTGCGATCCAAGAACAGCTCTGACACGAGAGCAACGACAGAGCAAAGAAACAAGAACAATCGCAGGGATGAAAAGCAGAACAGCAAGGCATTCAGCAATCCTCAGCTGTTCTGACATCTTCGGGCATACAAAGTCATGCTCTCACCTTTGCGGGAACTATCCCAGTCCATCCTATCAGCCCCAACGGCTGACAGACCGAGTGAGCCGATCACAACAGGGAACATCCCTTCCCTCCGTCTTACCTGCTCCTTGAACACCTGAACAAGAACAGTTGTCAACGTCATTGCACCAGCAGCAAGGAGCTCAAAGACCTTGATCGGAATGCCGATGAACGTTAGAGGATAGAAAATCATCTTCACTGCTAGGCTGCGCAAACCCTCTCACTCCCCACAACCTTCAAGTTGCGTTGGACCTGTTTGTCGCCCAGTTGAGAAGACCTGCGATGATTGGGATCGAGCAGTACAGCAAAAAGTTTGACTGCGGGCATCACGATCAGTGGATACAAGCAAGAAGATACAACGGACCTTGAACTTGAGCCA
Source organism: Guillardia theta CCMP2712 (assembly GCF_000315625.1). NCBI lineage: Eukaryota > Cryptophyceae > Pyrenomonadales > Geminigeraceae > Guillardia > Guillardia theta. The sequence continues at coordinate 194,066 of NW_005434643.1, read as the reverse complement.
TAGTTGTCTTGTAAGCAATGATCCTGTCTCGCTAGAAAGGGCAGGTAGAACCTGGAGGATGTGTTACAGGCTGGCAGGTTGCAGGGGTGCAACTCTTACATTGATAGGAGTGGCTGATTGTCGAGCGACAACAGAGTCCACATGTCAGGATTGCAGCAGAGAGAACAGGTACAGGACTGACCAATGTTTGCCAAGGAGAGGTCGCAAGTGCTGACAACGAGGACAGCAAGCGCTATGGCACGAAAGAGTTTGGCGAGAGCCTCGCGTTCTATCACATCCATGTCATGAGGTCAAACAGATCAGAAACACCCTCACTCTCTGAAAGCCTGTTGATCCTAGCTCTCTGTGATGATAAAAGCATGTTACAGGACAGCTACGATCATGCCGCACTCATACCGCACAGTCTTGATCTTTCTGCGTGACAGAGGATGGATAAACTTTGACGCTCTTCTGCAATGATTGTCAGAGAAGCAGCCACAAGCCATGTCGCACAACCTGTAGTGCCAATGATGACTTCATCATCACAGAATTGCTGCATCTTACACGATGTTGAAGGCTCCTACCCTGTGGCGCCTGGGATGTTTGCTGTTAGGTCTTGGTCACAACGAAATATTTGGCATTATCAATATTATCCTCCTCCTCCATCATCCCCTGCTCTCTCCCCTTTCCCTTCGATTGCTCTTCATTCTCGTCGTCGTCATTATCTTGGTCATCATATCATCCCCATTCTTCATCACCAACACCATCACGGCGATGGGGTTTATGTCAGCGTACCTTGAGAGGCAAGCTTGGCGATGGTAGGAAACAACTCGAAGGCCCCAGCAACAGCAGGACGAGAAACAAGCGGAACATCTCTTACGGCACGTAGCTGTTCTTCATCTTGAATGAAGCAAGCAGTCAGTCATCCCCCCCCCTCGCACCAAGCTCCAGCTTCAGCTGGAGGAATACATTGCGACCAGCATGCCCTCCCCTATCACTCTCCTTCTCCAGACATATGAGGATATCTTTGCAGCGCAATATCTTGACAGACACCACTGAGACCTTCTGTGTTTGTTTGTCACTTCTGTCAGGTACATGTCGCGATCCAAACTTAGCGATGCAGGTCCTCAGTGACTTTTCGTGCACACAACCATCCTTTCTCCTCCCGCCTTCATCTCACCCCTTCCTCTGCTCAGTTCTGCTCTCCTATTGTCCTCTCCCCTGCTACGATAGATGCTCTCTTCCTCTCCCGTCCTCCTTGCCCCGCTTCACTCCCTCTCCATGGCGGCCCCCCACTACGACTAGTGGATCCCTGTCTATTGCTTTAAGAATGGAATTCTACAGTAAACTGATATTTTATTCTTGTTCATATCAATTGACAATAAAATTTTCGATTAATATGCCTTTGGCTTCAATAAAATGTATTGCAAATTTATGGATCCCTTACAAGGGAACTGTCTCGGGACGGAAACAGCAGGGAGAACAGGCACAGGAGCAGGAGAGTCGAGCAAACCCAGCAGAAGCAGGAGTGGGAGAAGAAGTGGGAGAAGGGGCAGGGGCAGGGGCAGGGGCAGGGGCAGGGGCAGGGGCAGGGGCAGGGGCAGGGGCAGGGGCAGGGGCAGGGGCAGGGGCAGGGGCAAGAGGAGGAGGAGGAGCAGGGGCAGGGGCAGGGGCAGGGGCAGGGGCAGGGGCAGGGGCAGGGGCAGGGGCAGGGGCAGGGGCAGGGGCAGGGGCAGAGGCAGGGGCAAGGGCAGGGGCAGGGGCAAGAGCAGGGAAATATAAGATTACCATCGATTCGCAGCTGCTAAAGGGGATGCCAATGCGCCTTCTCGTTTTGGCCTGGGATCGCAGATGATGTAATATGTTGGCTGGTTGCGGGTTTCGGTGAGAATGAACGCTGAAGGTCATCATTGAGTGAGAAGAGTTGAAAGTAACTTGCTGCTCTGTGTAAAATCAGTGTTGCTCACCAGCGTTTCCTCTGAGCCTGTCTTCTGCTGATAAACGTTTCACACATGGCGCTCTATCTTCAAAGTTCACCCTGCGAGTCGAGTTCTATAACCCCTCTTGTTGGTATTTAGTACTGCACGAATGCAGAAATTGCCCAACTCATCTGCATCCTGACCTATTCTTGTTTGCTCGGATCATGATATCTTGGAACAATCTCACAGGAGAAAGTAGCAGTACCAACCTCTATATCCTTACGTCCTTGTCTACACTGAAACACTACTTCCCTTTCAGTATTGTTCAACACAATCTCGTTGACATCGTTCTCCTGGATCTGTTGCCCCCCTCTCCCTTCCTCACTTGACTTGATTCTTCTCTTCTCCCTTCTAGTTCTGGAGTTTTGCCATCAATCATAAGAATAAGGAAGGAAACTATTTGCGGATCGTTGAGAGGTGCTGCAGCTAACAACCCAGGAAGGAGTAGTGACTAGAACTACTGGAGCATGTTCTGATCTGCTCACTTGATGGTACAAATACTGATAGAAGCTAATAGTGTTTGCACGCTGAATACGGAGATGCATAGCAGAAGCGTTGAAGTAAACAGGAAGAGATGGAGACCTATCTCGTCTGAGTGACAAGATCGACATCTGTCAATGTTGGCGAGAAGTGAGCAGGATGGGAGCATCTCGTGGGGAAGTGGAGAAAGTTGGGATGTTCTTCTCAATGAATAAATAAGGTGGTTTTGAACGCATCTTTGATCTTTGAAATGACAATATAGGCAATGCTGTAGGATGTAGTTCGATTCGTTCATTGATAATCAAGTTTAAAACGACGAGGTCAGTTGCAAGACACTTGCTGGACCATGACGAGCGATCCAGCGCTCTCCGTTCTCTCCAAATGTTGCGTGTCGTCCTTCCTCCAAGAAGGGAAGACACTTGTACACAGACGTTGCAGGGCACTTGCGATCATCTTGATGTGCCATACCATGAAGTACTGCAGAAGAGGGCCAAACACCAACATGGTCATAATCGGGATCGTCAGGACCAGCAAGATGTAGCCGATCATGTTTCCTCGCATGTTCTGCAGGAAGAGGGAGGAGAAGGCAAGGTTGACGTAGCTGTGAGCTGCGAACGATCCCAGAGTCGTCGAGCCCGCGGTCTGTAGCTCAAGAGGAAGAGACCAGGTGAGAACGCACTCGCAGAGGACGGAGAAGAAGAGGACGACGACGAGGAGGCCCAGGCGAGTAAGGTGAGGCTGGTCGTAGAAGGTCCCGTCCTCCTGCACCCAGTTGTCCTCCTGCGCGTTGAATCTGTCGCTTTCGGTCAAGCTAATCAGCACGAGGAGCGACGACGAGAGGATGCCGAGGATCACTCGCATCAGCACGCGGAAGCTTCTTATCCTCCTGCTCATGCTCCCTGCGACCTCTTTCATCCTCTCGGTGATGACGCGAACGAACCATCGCCCGTAGTTGAAGCTGAGGATGTAGAAGAAGACGGTGAGGAGGTACTTGCGCGTGATCACGTACCGGAAGGCTGCATAGGCGTAGGAGGAGGCCTGAGGCTCAATGCCGCGGATGAAGAAGTGGAAAAAGCCTTCCACGGGCTGAGGGGCACTTTCCCAGCTCATCCAGGCGGGGATGACGTCACTGGCGCAAGCCTGAGAGACGCAGACAATGTTGGGCGGGGAGATAAAGAGCGCCATGCTCACGACGAGCAGCTGCAGGAGGGGGGGGACGTGGAGGCCGCGGAAGACGACGACGGCGAAGCGGCAGAGAAGCATGGCAAGGAGGTACCAGCGCTGCTGCGCGAGCCACCAGGGAGAGGAGGTGTCGTTGCCTGCTGCTCCGTAGAAGGCGGTGACGATGGGGTCGAAGACCCAGGCCATCTCGAGGTAGGAGAGGAGGATGACGATGTCAGTGAAGGAGAAGCGCAAGGATGAGTCTGTCCCCGCGTCCATGTAGCCTGAGATGGTTGCAAAACCAGCGACTGTCTTGTAGTTGCCGATGGAGCGCAGGAACACCTCCAAGGTCAGCATGCTCTCGTTGACTGGCAGCCCCGCACGCGATCGAGGGATGAGGACGCGAGCGACGGCAGCGCAGTAGGAGGACGGCATGCAGGAGGCGAGGTGGTCGATGATGACCCCGTACATGCAGATGGCTCGAACGCCATTGGAGACCTTCAGCTCTGCTCTTGCCGTCTCCTCGTCCTGCTGCAGCGAGCGATATCTCCTGGCAATGCCTAGCGAGTCGATGCCGAGGCGCTGGAGGAGCTTGACGTCAGCCGACTGGAGGAAGGCTTGCAAGTTGGTGAGGTCAGCTGGGAGGGGAAGGGAGGAGGGAGGAGGAGGAGGCTGGAGTGTCTTGTTGTGAGCTCTGTGCTCTCGAAGCATTTCTCCCAGCTTCTTGCGATCAATCTTCCCGCTGGTTGTGGTCGGCAGAGCCTCGAGGCACACGAACAAGGAAGGGATCATGTGCTGGGGGAGGGAGGCGGATAGCCGCTCGACCACCTTCTCCTCCTCCCACGTCTTCCCCCGCAGCACCACAGCAGCGGCCAGAGTGCTGACGCCCTTGTCTTGCAGGAGCACGACGGCAGTCTGGCTGACGTCCTCCTCCTCCGAAATCTTTGACTCGATCTCTCCAATCTCCACTCTCATCCCGCGGATCTTGATCTGATTGTCCATCCTCCCCAGGTACTCGATCTTTCCATCCGGCAGCCAACGGCAGAGGTCGCCTGTCCTGTAGACTCTCCTGCTCTGCTGCCCTGCCCCGCCCTCTCCCAGGAGCTTGCAGTCGGCGAACTTGGAGGAGGTGAGGTCTGGCCTGTTCCAGTAGGAGGAAGCAAGCTGATCTCCTCCGATGCAGAGCTCTCCCGGCACCCCGACAGGCGATAAGCGCATGTGGCGATCGAGGACGAGGGCGACGACGCCGGGCAGGGGACGTCCGATGGAGGTCGCGGAGGAAGGGAACTTGCTGCAGGGGTAGTCCTTGCAGGAGGTGACGACGTTGGTCTCGGTCGGGCCGTACTCGTTGAGCAGAGCTCTTCCCTGCGAGGCCCAGCGATCGCTGAGGGAGGGAGGAAGAGCCTCGCCGGCGAGCACGAGGGTCTTGAGAGACTTGCCGCAGGCAGGAGGAGAGAGGAGCGCGAGGTGGCTAGGGGTGATGAAGAGCACTGAGATGGCGTTGCGGAGAAGGAAGTTCTCGAAGCCGAGCAAGCGAGTGGCGTCGTCGACGATGACGAGGGTAGAGCGGAAGAAGAAGCTCGACCAGATCTCGTTGCCCGCCACGTCGAAGGTCAACATGGTCTGCTGGACGATGCGGTCGGAGGAAGAGAGAGGGCGAGACTGGTTCATGGCGAGGTTCTGAGCAAGAAGAGCTCCCTGAGAGATCTCGACACCCTTGGGCACTCCAGTTGACCCTGAGGTGAAGATGATGGCAGCTGGATCCTCCGGACGAGCCTTGTGTACCCGTCTAGCCTCCTCCATGTTGACCTCCGCGTGGCTCAAGTCCTCGGGCTTGACGACGAGCACCTCGACGCGAGAGGAGACGAGAGTCTGCTTGCTCTTCCTGCTCTCATCGGCAAAGACAGCACTCCACTGCTCCTGCTGCTCGGGAGAGCAGAGGAGGAGACGGCAGTTGGTGTCGGAGAGCATGAAACGAAGGCGGTCGGGAGGGTACGAGATGTCGACTGGCATGTAAGCAGCGCCACATCGGACGACAGAGAGGAGCGAGGCGATGGTTTCTGCGGTCTTCTCCGCTGCGATCGCTATGACGTCTCCTTGCTTCACCCCTGACCTCAACAGCATCTGGGACAACCGCCGGCAGCTACGGTCGAGCTGCTCGTACGACATCTTCACTCCCTCTCTCGGGCACTCGATGGCTGTCCTGCTGCGGCTGGCCTGGACGAAGGCGTCTTCCAGCAGGTCCTGCATCGTCTCCATCCCGAGTCGCTGCTGGCGCTCTCGAGCAGACCAAGCAAAGTCGCTCAGGATTCTCTTTCTCTCATCAGGATCGAGATACTCCATGTCACCGATCGCCATATCCCTCGGGCATCGCACAGCATGGGAGAGGAAGACGCTGACGTGGCAGAGCATATTACCCATCAGCTCAGGCCACATCACGGCATCGTCAGCAGCTCCGAGAAGAACAACTTTCTCCTGCTCCACCCTCAGACTGATGGAGAGATCTGCACATCGCTCCTTCCCGCCGAGAAGCTTGGAAAGGTACAGCAGGTCAGCCTCCCTCTTGTTTTCTTCAGTTGACAGGAGCGCATGAAACACTTGTTCTCTCCTTGCAAACCCTCTCAGCACCTCCACGTCCGCCCACTCCCCGAGCTTGCTCGCGTGCTCATCGTAGAGCTGCTGCATGCTTGCCATGAGACCCGACAGAGATTCGAGCTCGTCAAAGTTGCTCGTCAAAGGAACAAACCTGCTCTTCTCCCTGATCCCGAGGCAGATGGTGTTGGCAAAGTTGCTATACCTTCGGAGGGTTGTTCCGACGGCGATGGACAAGGCGACTTGTTGGTTGACCTTGCAATCCTGGCAGAAGGAGAGGAACTCAGTCCAGCTGCAGCCCAGCTGCTGCTCTTTCGAGAAGAGCTGCCCGGGTCCGTCGACTGAGGGGTTGACAAAGAACAAGTTTTCGAAGTCAAGCGTCAGCCTCGTCTCCCACAGCTTCCTGTCCTCCTCCCCTCGAGCATCACCGGCAGAGCAGGGTGGAGAAATGCTGACGTTGTCATGTGACGAAGAGTCCGAGCTGCTGCAGCTCTCCTTCCCGTCCAGCCTCGTCAGCATGATCATCGACTCGCCCCTGTCACCCTTGCTCGCCTTCTCCTCCTCGTCCGTCTTCTCCTTCTTGACGATGTGGAATCCAGTGTAGGTCTTCCTGTCGCAGAGCCCTCGCATGACCCCGTAGCTCTCCATCAGAGTGTAGACAGGGATCAGGCTGATGTGTGCAAGAAACATGAGTACCCACTCGAGCCTTCCGTGCTTGAACTGGCTGGGATCGAAGCCAAGAACGAAGCCAAGGCTGTAGCTCCAGAAGGGGATGGAGAAGATGAAGGACATGAGGTAGACGAACGTCGAGGACCTCGGGAAGATGGTGAGCAAGTTCAGCCAAGTCACGAAGGTCAGGAGAGGGCAGACGGTCCAGGACACAAGGTGGCTGCCGAGGTAAGCTCGTTGCCAGAGAGGCAGCGAGTCTGTGAGGACGCAGAGCCAGAGGCCTGAGAACCATCTCGCTCGCTGCTTCCCAAAGTCGTTGACGGAGAAAGGGCTTTGCTCGAACATCTTTCCTCCCACCCAGTCAAACCTGACGCCTTGCCCCGCCAGCTTCATCGCAAAGTAAGTGTCCTCAGTGATGCTTCCTACCATCCCCCAGTCCCATCCCACCTGCTGCTCCAGCTTGTTGCAGCAGACCACGAAGGAGCCGTGCATGCCGATGAGGGGAAGGCGGAAGAGCTTGTACTGCAGTCTGAACTTGGCGTAGTCGTCAGCGACTCGGATGGTATCAGCAAGAGCAGTCAGGTAGTTCTCTATACCCCCCTTGTTGTAGTAGATGACCCCCTGCCCAATGCTCGGGAACGAAGTCTTTCCGGATGCCAACAAGATCTCCTGCTGCATGCAGTGCGCAAAGATATGCCGCACTGTCTCTTCCTCGAACCTCGTCTCCTCGTCCAGGTGGACTATCCAGTCGTGAGCTCGAGCTCTGCTGGCAGCGGCTGCATAGTTGAGGGCTCTAGCCTTGTACTTGCAGCCACCAGGAGGGTTGTAGTCACTAGGAACGACGAGCTGGTCAACCGAGGGTGCTTCCGAGAGGTCGATCTTGTTGTCCGTGACCACCTCCACCTTCCACCGGCTAGCCGCCAGCCCACTGCGCTCGAGTACGGCGATGGCCGTTTTGCAGTTTGCGAGGACGAGCTTCGGGTTGTTGCCTCGGGTGACAATGCGGAAGAAGAGGATAAAGGGAGCGCGAGAGCTGAGAACGGCCGGCCTCTCGTTCTTCTCCTTCTCCAGCTGATCTTCAATGGGAGGCGCATGGTCAGGGATGACAGCAGGGTAGAAGAGGAGGCCGGCAAGACCCTGGAGAAGAGCAGGAGCAGGGAGAAGGAGAATCCAGGAAATGCCGCACAGAGCGTCTGCAGCTGCTCCGCTGAATTGAACGAGATTGACCCACGGGTTCACCAGCTGAGCTAGACAGAAGGTGGCTACGATAATGAAGAAGCTGAGGTAGTAGTAGAAGAGTTTGCTTTCTGTTGTAATCTCCTCCTCCTCCTCCTGAGCTTTCGTTGTCGACATTTGGTAGAAGAGGCGACGGAGGTTGTCGGCAAAATTTCTTGACAAGAAGTAGTTGACAGCTGCGATGGTGAGGAGCGAGAGGGGGTAGCACAGCCAAACTACATCGTTCACTTGGTGACTCACTCTGGTCACAATCGTCCACATCATAGAGTCCATGAGCAACGCACTGATGAGCACCCCCGATAGATGAGGATGTAAGATTGCAGCTACATGATGCAAAGAGTTGGGCAGGACGGCAGAAGATGCCTTGTAGAACAACAGGAAGACGAGTGCCTGCAGAGGAAGCAGAAGACCCGTGTTCAACCAGGCGATCATGTACGAGAAATTGCCAAAAGCTGTTTGATAGAACGCAAGCACAACCAAGCAGCCAGCGAGCGAGAGCAGACCGAGGCAAGTGCTCAACGTCCATGACACCCTGCTGGGGTCGACGGTTGCGAGTGCCACACCGAAGAAGAAGGCGGGAGAGAAGGCGCGAAGGAAGACGGCAGCGATGAGGCGATCGAGGAGGAAGACGCGGAGGCCGATGAAGTCGATGGCCTGCCAGGCTGACAGGACCCACATGACTAACATCATCGTCAACTTAGACCGCAAGCTCGTCACCCTCGTCTGCAGAAAGTCGAAGACGGGGAGGAAGATGAGTGCGTTGAACCCCAGTGCCCCCTGGAGCCAGGCGAGGCCGTTGACGTCGTTGAACCAGAGTGAAGGCATCCATGCGCTGAGCCCCAGGGGGAGGAGAAAGAACTCGCCCCAGAGCTCGGAGCCGAGCATGATGAAGCTGACGATGCATGCAAGAAGAAGAGAAGGAAACGAAGACGCAAACTTCATCCCGAGAAACTTGAGAGCTGTCATCTTTTCTGCGTTTCCAAAGGCAGAATGAATCCTCGTGATCTCAAACCCCCAGATCAAGAAGAGAAGAGAGAAGCTGCTTCGACCCGCGTCTATCATGACTTCTGTGACTCGATGCTGCTCTAGACTTGTTCTTCGTTGGAACAACAGTATCAACACGACGCAAGCAATTTGAAACAAGACAGACGCTGAAGCAAGCTTCGCGTTCCTCTCGTTGTCCGACAACCTCGCAAGGTGATACGGCTGAGCTTCATCTTCTTCTTTTTGCGAACGAACGAGAAATCCAAGAATACGTGCAATGACCTGATATACAACTTTCGAGTAGATGATGACAACAATGCCAGTGAAGCAGCACGACACAGTCAGGAACACGAGGTAAGCATCTTTGAACTGTTGCGTGCTGTCTTGCTGCAGGATCCACAACCCCAATCGGCTGCTATCCTCAACCCTGGGAGCGACTTGTGCCGCAGTAGCAGAGCAAAATGGATCCGCAGATCCGGTTGCATTGAAGACAATCACCAGAGAAGCAGAGCAGGAGGAGCAGATGTCGTAGTAACTGCACGCTTGGAAGCATACGAGCCATTCGTTGCCCGTCCACGACATCATCGTTCGAACCGTATTGTCATCGAGAAAATTCATTGCAGAAATCTTCTCGACGACATCATCGCTTGCATCTGCTTGAATGCGAAACCAGTCGTCTTCCTTGCCATTGTTGGGACTCAGCCATATCTCGTATCTCTTTGCCCCTGTGCTGCCGATGAAGGTGTAGCAGGGAGGGAACGAGTTTGAGACTTGGACGATGGTAGGAGGGCACGGGACATACGAATCATCAGGCTGAGGCACTCCTATGAGCTCCCCGGTCGTGAGGATCTGAGAGAAGATCTCTTTCTCGTACGACGGCGTCGAGTTAGAGAAACCTGGCCAATTGAGGGAGCGCGGGTAGACCGTTTGACCTGAAGAGGCATTGACGAGGCTCTCATAGTGCCAGTAGAACCCCCCAGACCGATGATGGCTGCGCAAACTCCAATAGAAAGCTCCGCTCACGTCGCTGTTGCCCTGGATAAGGCCGAAGACACCTTGCACGGTAGTTAATTCAGAGTTCCCCGACGTGCCGAACTCCTTGATAAGGAACGCTTTCTTGCCCCCGTTGAAGTCAAGATCGGACTGCAGCTGGTCTGTTGTGCTGTAGTAGTACGTTGCGCCGATGACGTTCAAGTCCGGAAGGTCGAGAATCGCCGAATCCTTGGGAAACCCGCCATCGATGATGAGATGGTCGGCGTCCATGGACCGCAGCCACCTGGAGGTCTCGTTGGTCCAACTGACCGGAACACCGGGAAAGTCTGAGAGCTGCTTGTTCCTGACACAGTTGACCAGGTCGCTACACGTCGGAGTGAAGAGCTCGTTGCCTGTGCCCACAACGGTAAGTAAGGGAAAGGATCCGCAGTGCAAAACAAGGTTACCGAGCTCCCATCCGAAGATCGCCGGGTCGTCTCGGTAGAGGATGCCGGTCCTCGTATTCTTCCTCGTCACGACTGTCTGCACCACATACCGGTACATCTCTTGCACTGTCGCATCATCGAAAAAGTTCCGAGGATCAACTTTAGCCCAGGAGCACAGGGTTGCCGCCCCTCCCCAGGACTCTAGCTGCGCCATGTTCATGAAAGGGATCTGTAGCCTGACCCCAAGCGAGTTTGCAATCTCTAGTGCTGCGTCCAGGCGCTCAAAAAACGCTTCGCTGTGATCAAGCCTTGACGTAGTGACGTTCCAATAAAAATGGCAGCGGGAGGAGTCGTTGCAGAAAGAGAACACGTACAGCCTTGCAACCCTTCCTCCCAGTTGCTGTACCGAGCAGAGGGCGTCCCAGATCTCTCCGTCAGTAGGAAGCCCAATGGAAGATGAGTTCGACGAGCTTGTTTCCAGTCTAATCAAGTTTGGAACAGCAACGCTTACAAACCTGAACACGTTCGTCTCTGTCCCATTGATTTCCACCAGGTGAGCTGCAATTGAATCATTTGCACTCGCGAACTTTACAAACCCGGAGAGGGGTTTGGCCGTGCATGCGGAGGAGCATGCAGATAGCTCTGCAACATTCTGAGCCTGTATGGCAGAGAACTCCAGGATGAGGCAGGTTAAAAACAATGAGCTTCGCACATTGCGTGCTCGGAGAGTGAAACGTAGGTTCATGTTGAAGGAGAGGCGGTTGACGAAGGAAAGGAGAGAGGAGAGGGAGAGAGGAGAGAACAGGAGTAGAGGGTGACAGAGGAGAGGGGGGAGAGGAGAGGGATGAGAACAGGAGTAGAGGGCGAGAGAGGATGGCAGGAGAGAAGAGGGATGCTGAGGATAGGGGAGAGGGAGCGCGTGATTCAAGGTGAGATATGCTGCCCCTGTTGCCTTGAGGAACAAAGAACCCCTTTGTCTGAAAAGGAGTCTTTTCGTTGATTCTGATGGCAACAGAGGGAACAGGAGCGTGTCTCATGGCGCGAAGGGACAGATTTAAAGAAGGCAGCAAAGTATGAGCTATCCAGTCCATTTTCTGCCCTGTGAAATAAGTCCTGAGGCAGGTTTGTGCCGTCTACGCCTCTCTCAGATGAGCCGGGGAGCACCGTAGTTTACTACCGTACCGTACTGTACCCAACAGTACCGTATGTGACGACGGTGACCGGGTCCCGATGACCGATCCACCACTGAGGTGACTTCCGCCGGCATATGATGATACACTATTGAGCATCTATATTTGGAGGCGGGGCCGCCGCCGGAGCCTCGGAGGCCCGGGGCCGGCGGCCGGAAGCCTGGCCGGGCTGTGCCCACCCGGGGGCGGGGGAGGGGCAATGATCATCAATTTCCATCATCAATCATTGAATTGGAAATTGATGATTGCCCGCGGGGGAGTCCCGGACCGTACTCCGGGAGCCGCCGCTGTCACCACCGTGACCGTGACCACAGCGAGCCTCGGAGCCTCGGAGGTCGCTGGCATGGCAGTGGCGGCGCCGGCGCGGCCGGGCCCGGGAGCCTCGGAGAATTGTCCTGCCTGTGCGCAGTTAAGTGAAGGTACTGATTTTTAACTTAACTTTGCCAGCCTGAAAAAGGACCAGGAGGCTACCCTCACTGGCAGGCTGGCGGTTATCCGGGATCGGACCGGGACTGGAAGTCACTGCGCCTGAGTGACCGGCTCACGGCCACGCCACTGTTCAGCTGCTCCCGCTGATCCGGCGCCCGGACTCCGGACTCGCGGCCGCGCCCGCCGCGCCGGACTCGGGGCCCCGGCGGCGGGCCGGCGGCGGCGGCCCCCGGGGGGCGGTGCCACCGTGATCCGAACCCGGTGACCGCCCGGCCGCCCGGCGGGGGCCTGATCACAGAGTCATGTCACGGTGGGCGAGTCGACCCGGTGACCGGACCGGACTCCGGACGGGCGGGCCCCGGCGGGCCCGGCCGACCGTACTGTCCGATCAGTGGCCCGGGACTCACGAGTCGCCGCCGGGGCCGCCGCTGCGGCTTTGGCACCCGATTCACAGAGTCAATCGGAAGCAGTGGGTCATAGCGACGCAAAGTGGGTCCTCGAGATGTTGCGGAATTTATCAAATGAAGCAAAACTGATACAAAGGAATAGTTCGGTACTGAAGAAATCCACCTGTGTTTGATAGCGTTTGAAATGAAATCTTCTGACCTGGCTCATTTTCAATCCTTCAAACAAACAAAAAGTCTAGGGTTGTCGCCGTATACATATTCTCGCGCTCAATCATCCAATGACAGAGATACCAAAGACGACCATCATCCCATCGTACAAACGTGCATGCCTCCGCGAGAAGATACAGCAGCCACCACGTCTTCTACGCAGTGAAGGCCGGACATGCAAATGGTTTGGCAGTTCAAGTTTATTAGCTCATTTCATACCTAGTCATGCACAGTTACCAATCGCCCTTCTTGCTCTCCCTCAGGAAGTATTTCTGCGCATGCGACCTGATCTGCGCTACAGTCCTCGTCGGCACCGCTGTTGCTATAAGCTCGGCCACTCCTGCTCCAAGTCCCACGAACACCTTCCCATTCGCCCCGCTCCTTGTCTCCATGGGACAGTGTGCCTCTACCGCTGCCACGAAGCTCGCGTGCTCCTCCTTCGTCCACTGCGTCCGGCTGGTCTTGGGCTTGTAGCTTCGCTTCGCCTTGACTTTCTTCTCCGGCTCAGGATTTCCCGCTTCTCCCCACTCCGCATCGGACAAGCTTGCAGTTGCAGCGCTGCTCAGGGAGGTGTTGGAGTTGGACCTTTCCAGCGTTGCCTCCGCCCAGCGCCTGCTCCTCGCGACATCGGCCTCGTTCGCGTCCGAAAAGTTGCAGTGGGCATGCGGAATGGGGTTCTCAGCGATCCACGAGTGCATGAGGTCGAGAGGGTCGGAAGTGACAGGAGAGTAGTAGAGGTCCTGAGGGTAGAGGCTGGCGATGGCGTCCTCTAGGCTGATCTGATCGCAGGCGTGGCAGCTCATGCTGGGGGTGTGGGCTGTGCGGCTGGAGATGCCCTCTACGGGTTGAAAAGTTGCGCTGCACTGGGGGAATCCACCGTAAAGAAGGGGCAGGGAAAGCCAGGTCGATCACAGGGGTCAAGCAGGGGAGACACAGGGGTGGGGGTAGTGAGAGCACGTCGGGCAGGTGCTGCGGAAGATGGAAGGGAGGCGGTTTCAAGGTGGTAGCCATGGACAACTCAAATACGCAACTGTTGCCCTGTTGACATTGGTTGAAACTATATGTTTTCGAAAACAAAAAAAAAGATGGTTTCGGCAACGAAACAGATTGTTTTCAAGCTGCATGGCGCCAGGTCATGTTTTGCCTTTCTTGCGCACCCATATAAATGGTACCACTTGTATGGGGTACTCATCTACCTCGTGTCCCTGTCTCTTTTAAGCCCGAGATTGCCTTTTAGTAGTAGTTTTTGTGCCTCGGATGATCGGACAATGCCCTATTAAACCTTTGCTGCCTTTCATGTGATAGGTACGGAGAAGGACAATGTCAGGACAGGTCTCCTTCTTTTTGTCTTGAGTCCATCCACTCATGCAGTCAGCAATGCGCAGGAGTAAAGCAAATGACTGTTTTGCTAAAACTGGTTTTAGAGCTCTTGTCCCGCTTCTGTTGCTCAATATGTAGTAAAATCGGAGCATCGGACTCTGACAATGTTCCGAAACAGGCAGAACCAAAAACAGTCTTTTAAAATCAACGGTCGGCCAACTATCTTTGAGTAATGCCTGTCGGCCGGAGCGGAGCGGCTGAGAGGGCCCGCCGGCTGCTCAAGCCGCAACAAAGAGCAGGGCAAGGAGGGCAAGAGCACCCCAGAAAATGGGGGATTTCCGCCCGGAAAGTGAACACAGGGAGCAGAGCATGCAGGATAGGCGCGAGCGAGAGGAGGGAAGTATCTGTTTGTAGAAAAGACCTAGATATACATTCATATGTTGCGATCAGGAGCGAGACATCCACACGTGTAATGCGATAATGCACAAATCCATGCAAGCACACAGGTGTATCGCTGCAATGTTCGGACGATGTGGACGATGATAGTGGCAACGAAACGAGTGACTCCGATGACGGCAAGAATATGAAAGGATACAGCAGCCCATGGAAGAACTTTTACTTCGAGCAATGTCAGGAATTCATAGCGATGGCAAAATAATTGGGATGGGTTTAGAACCGAATTTAAATGAAATCATTCAGGCATACGTGAAACATGTAAAAGAGAAAAAAGACCAGTGGAGATGAATTGGCAAACACTTGTTGACAGTGCAAGGATACCTGGAACACGGAGTTCTTCAAGCAGTTCATCACATGCACATCCAGGTGGAAGAATCGAGAGCAGCATGAATAATGAACAACATGTCTTTCAGGTCAAGCTGCAGCCATGCACATGAGAATGTTGTCGCAGGATAGAAAGTTCATGATGTTCTGCATTTGCAGCAAATCGGTTTGGATATTGATCATTTGAAACTCAGTAAGAAAGATCATGCAGGGCCCGATGTTTTGGAAGCGAACAAAACATGTGCTTGATGGTTAAAGCCAGCTGCAAACATGCCCGATTCTGGCTCTGGCATTCAACAGCATGATACAACCACAAGGATACGATTGAGAAGCAATTCCTTCCTCGGAAGCGATCGGAGACTATGGTTTGGACAACTACTGCAAAGGAGAATATCGTGGATGTGTGGTGTGCAATGGATGGATATCGGTACAATTTCCGTCGGACTGACAATGAACATAACTTGCACCTCATTGTTGGAGCGCATAGTTTCTTGAATGACAGTGTGACACATCTCATTTCAATTCCAAAGGGCCCAAGTGCCCGTTAGATTAGCAGGCAAACTATACGGAATCGGATGACCTTTACTTGATTCTGTGTTATTTCAACAAGCAAGGCCTTGAGAGTATCGAGGGCAATAGTTCCAACGATTTTACTCATGATAAGGATACTTTTTCTTTCAAACGGTTTTCAAAGAAATGTTACATTCTTCATTGCAAATGTGGTTCATCAATATACATAGACTTGAGAAGTGGAATGGCAGTAATCGCATATTAAGGGGAGCACTGAACTGTTCTGTATCAAGGGAACGCAATCGAGGTTTATTTTTGAGATCCTTGCGCAAGCATGAAGAGACTGTGAGGAAGCGATGTGAGGAATGCGACATAACATATACAGGGATGCCTCCTTGCATGAGTCTCATGGCCGAGACTAGGATTCTGAGAGAACAAACAGACACGCTGCGAGAAGAGTTGAAGGTTGGCATGACAAGAAGGTTGACTGAAGAAGCGAGATTCATAGTACAGATCTACCTGAAGATTCTCGGACACGTCATACGAAAAGTCTTCCAAGTCAATTTGTGTGATTGATGCATGCAACAAGAAAATCGAGAAAAAACAGACTGGATACTTGTCGTTGTTACCTATACACGATTGTCATACATTATTACTAGAACAAGAAGTCCAGGGTAAGAGATGCGACACAGACGTGGCTGCTTTCATCATTCTAGCAAATACACGCAATCACATCAGATGCTCTACCACCAATGAATTTCAATCAAGTTCGTCGACAGGCAAGCTCAACACTGAGAATCGACACGAACCCAATGGCCAGAAGCTCGCACATGATGAACGCGACCAGGTGTTGATATCATTTGACCCGACACCCTCTTGTTGTATCTCTGAGGAAAGAACCTTGAGGCAAGCCTCGGTAAAAAAGTGCATGCCTCCGCGAGAAGAAACAGCAGCCACCTCGTATTCTACGCAGGACATACAAACGGTTTGGCAGTTCAAGTTTTATTAGCTCATTTCATACCTAGTCATGCACAGTTACCAGTCGCCCTTCTTGCTCTCCCTCAGGAAGTATTTCTGCGCATGCGACCTGATCTGCGCTACAGTCCTCGTCGGCACCGCTGTTGCTATAAGCTCGGCCACTCCTGCTCCAAGTCCCACGAACACCTTCCCATTCGCCCCGCTCCTTGTCTCCATGGGACAGTGTGCCTCTACCGCTGCCACGAAGCTCGCGTGCTCCTCCTTCGTCCACTGCGTCCTGCTGGTCTTGGGCTTGTAGCTTCGCTTCGCCTTGACTTTCTTCTCCGGCTCAGCATTTCCCGCTTCTCCCCACTCCGCATCGGACAAGCTTGCTGTTGCAGCGCTGCTCAGGGAGGTGTTGGAGTTGGACCTTTCCAGCGTTGCCTCCGCCCAGCGCCTGCTCCTCGCGACATCGGTCTCGTTCGCGTCCGACAAGTCGCAGTGGGCATGCGGAATGGGGTTCTCAGCGATCCACGAGTGCATGAGGTCGAGAGGGTCGGAAGTGACAGGAGAGTAGTAGAGGTCCTGAGGGTAGAGGCTGGCGATGGCGTCCTCTAGGCTGATCTGATCGCAGGCGTGGCAGCTCATGCTGGGGGTGTGGGCTGTGTGGCTGGATGTGCCCTCTTCTGGGTTTTAAGCTGCGCCACTGGGGGTATCCACCGTAAAGAAGGGGCAGGGAGGAAGGGATGCGTTTTCAAGGGTTGACATGAGTGGATAGTTTGTGACCGATATGATGTTCATGATAGAGAGAGTTTTCGTGAATTTAAAAGCATTGTTTCGGGAATTCAACAGTATTGTTTCGGGATCGAAACAGATTGTTTTCAAGCTGCATGGCGCCAGGTCATGTTCTGACCTTCATGCGCACCCATAAATGGTACCACTTGTATGGGGCACTCATCTACCTCGTGTCCCTGTCTCTTTAAAGCCCGAGATTGCCTTTTAAAAGTAGTTTTTTTGCTTCGGATGCAGCCGACGGCAAGCCCCGCAAGCCTTTCCTCTGCCCTCGCACTTCCATTAGACAATGTCCTATTTCACTCGAGTAAACCTTTGCTGCCTTGCGTGTGATAGTCTCGGTGAAGGACAAGGTCAGGACAAGTTTCCTTCCTTTTCTCTTGATTTCCATCCAATCAAGGAATCAGAAATGTGCAGGAGCAAAAGACTGTTTTGCTAAAACTGGTTTTCTTGCCCGGCTTCCGATGCTCAATATGTAGTAAAATCGGAGCTTCGGACGCTGACCTGTGCCGAAACAGGCAGAACCAACAACGGTCTTAACTAACGGTCGGCCAACTAACTTTGAGTAAAAAACGATCCGATCGCTGCCTGTCGGCCGGAACGGGCTCAGAGGGCCCGCCGGGTGCTCAAATCTTTTACTCGAAGTTAAGTTAAATGTCAGTACGAGGACAAACAGAAGTCAGGCCCGCCCGCAGGAGCAGGGCAAGCAGGGCAAGAGCACCCAAACAAAAAATGGGGGATTTGCGCCCGGAACATGGGGCACAGCATGCAGGATAGGCGCGAGCGAGAGGAGGGAAGTGTCTGCATGACACGACAGACCTAGATATTCATGCGTATGTTGCGATGAGGAACGCGATATCCACACGTGTAATGCGATAATGAACAAATCCATGAAAGCACACAGCAGGTGTATCGCTGCAATGTTCGGACGATGTGGGCGATGATAGTAGTAGCGACGCGAGCGACTCCGGTGACGGCACGAATTTGAGAGAGGACGCTTCGGGTTCTGACAAGGTAAAACACACGATGTCGAGAGTTGGCGCACTGCAAGGATACAGCAGCCCATGGAAGAACTTTTACTTCGAGCAATGTCAAGAATTCACAGCGATGGCAAAATAATTGGGATGGGTTTAGAACCGAATTTAAATGAAATCATTCAGGCATACGTGAAACATGTAAAAGAGAAAAAAGACCAGTGGAGATGAATTGGCAAACACTTGTTGACAGTGCAAGGATACCTGGAACACGGAGTTCTTCAAGCAGTTCATCGCATGCACATCCAAGTGGAAGAATCGAGAGCAGCATGAGTACTGAACAACATGTCTTTCAGGTCAAGCTGCAGCCATGCACATATGAGACTGTTGTCGCAGGATAGAAAGTTCACGATGCTCTGCATTTGCAGCATTTCGATTTGAATATTGATCATTTTAAACTCACCTTATTGTGAGGTAAGAAAGATCATGCAGGGCTCGATGCCAAAAGGGTTTGGAAGCAATCAAGACATGAGCTTGATGCTTAAAGCCACCTGCAAACATGCCCGCTACTGGCTCTTGCATTCAACAGCATGATACAACCACAAGAATACGATTGAGAAGCAATTCCTTCCTGGGAAGCGATCGGAGACTATGGTTTGGACAACTACTGCAAAGGAGGATGTCGTGGATGTGTGGTGTGCAATGGATGGATATCGGTACATTTTCCGTCGGACTGACAATGAACATAACTTGCACCTCATTGTTGGAGCGCATAGTTTCTTGAATGACAGTGTGACACATCTCATTTCAATTCCAAAGGGCCCAAGTGCCCGATAGATTAGCAGGCAAACTATACGGAATCGGATGACCTTTACTTGATTCTGTGTTACTTCAACAAGCAAGGCCTTGAGAGTATCGAGGGCAATAGTTCCAACGATTTTACTCATGATAAGGATACTTTTTCTTTCAAACGGTTTTCAAAGATATGTTACATTCTTCATTGCAAATGTGGTTCATCAATATACATAGACTTGAGAAGTGGAATGGCAGTAATCGCGTATTAAGGGGAGCACTGAACTGTTCTGTATCAAGGGAACGCAATCGAGGTTTATTTTTGAGATCCTTGCGCAAGCATGAAGAGACTGTGAGGAAGCGATGTGAGGAATGCGACATAACATATTCTGGGATTCCTCCTTGCATGAGTCTCATGGCCGAGACTAGGATTCTGAGAGAACAAACAGACACGCTGCGAGAAGAGTTGAAGGTTGGCATGACAAGAAGGTTGACTGATCTACCTGAAGATTCTCGGACACGTCATACGAAAAGTCTTCCAAGCCAATTTGTGTGATTGATGCATGCAACAAGAAAATCGCGAAGAAACAGACTGGATACTTGTCATTGTTACCTATACATTGTTACCTATTGTCATACATTATTACTAGAACAAGAAGTCCAGGGTAAGAGATGCGACACAGACGTGGCTGCTTTCATCATTCTAGCAAATACACGCAATCACATCAGATGCTCTACCACCAATGAATTTCAATCAAGTTCGTCGACAGGCAAGCTCGACACTGAGAATCGACACGAACCCAATGGCCCAGCTAGAGCTCGCACATGCTGAACGCGACCAGGTGTTGATATCACTGGACCCGACATGCTCTTGTTGTATCTCTGAGGAAAGAACCTTGAGGCAAGCCTCGGTAAAAAAGTACATGCCTCCGCGAGAAGAAACAGCAGCCACCTCGTATTCTACGCAGGACATACAAACGGTTTGGCAGTTCAAGTTTATTAGCTCATTTCATACCTAGTCATGCACAGTTACCAATCGCCCTTCTTGCTCTCCCTCAGGAAGTATTTCTGCGCATGCGACCTGATCTGCGATACAGTCCTCGTCGGCACCGCTGTTGCTATAAGCTCGGCCACTCCTGCTCCAAGTCCCACGAACACCTTCCCATTCGCCCCGCTCCTTGTCTCCATGGGACAGTGTGCCTCTACCGCTGCCACGAAGCTCGCGTGCTCCTCCTTCGTCCACTGCGTCCTGCTGGTCTTGGGCTTGTAGCTTCGCTTCGCCTTGACTTTCTTCTCCGGCTCAGCATTTCCCGCTTCTCCCCACTCCGCATCGGACAAGCTTGCTGTTGCAGCGCTGCTCAGGGAGGTGTTGGAGTTGGACCTTTCCAGCGTTGCCTCCGCCCAGCGCCTGCTCCTCGCGACATCGGCCTCGTTCGCGTCCGACAAGTCGCAGTGGGCATGCGGAATGGGGTTCTCAGCGATCCACGAGTGCATGAGGTCGAGAGGGTCAGCAGTGACAGGAGAGTAGTAGAGGTCCTGAGGGTAGAGGCTGGCGATGGCGTCCTCTAGGCTAATCTGAT
This sequence comes from Guillardia theta CCMP2712, assembly GCF_000315625.1. Classification (NCBI taxonomy): domain Eukaryota; class Cryptophyceae; order Pyrenomonadales; family Geminigeraceae; genus Guillardia; species Guillardia theta. The sequence goes on along the minus strand of NW_005434643.1, from coordinate 173,630 downwards.
CGCAGGCGTGGCAGCTCATGCTGGGGGTGTGGGCTGTGCGGCTGGAGATGCCCTCTACGGGTTTAAGTTGCGCTGCACTGGGGGAATCCACCGTAAAGAAAGGGCAGGGAAAGCCAGGTCGATCACAGGGGTCAAGCAGGGGAGACACAGGGGTAGGGGTAGTATGAGCACGTCGGGCAGCCAATGTGACAGGGGCTGCGGAAGATGGAAGGGAGGCGGTTTCAAGGGTTGACGGGGGTTGGTAGCTGAAATACGCAACTGTTGCCTTGCGTCTTCTCTCCTGGTCGATGATAGTCTGTGATTGAAATGCTCATGCTGACAATAGAATCATCTAGACTATTTCAAAGTTAGAGATTTCTGGTCTGTACCGTGGTATCCGGGCATCTTCTCCCGATGCCGAGTTGAAATGAAATACTTTCGATCTATCACTGCCAACAAAAAGAAATTGTTTCGGGATCGAAACAACGCTTTTTCAAACTGCATGGCGCCCGAAGTTGCCTACAGAAATAGTTTTTGACTGCGGATGCAGTTCTCTCCGAACCGAACAAAACTCACTAAAACAATTTTTAGAGCTCTAAAACCTGTTTTAGAGCTCTTGTCCCGCTTCCGGATCTCATCGGAGTAAACCGCTGATTCGGAGCCTCGGATGCTGAACATCCTGTGCCGAAACAGGCAGAACGGTAGCAGTTTTTAAGTTTTATTTTTATTATTATATGAGGTTAACAAAAATGCGTGATCTCATTGCCCTCTGACACAAGCATCATCGTCCTCATACCCAGCCTCATACCCCTCATCATCACCCTCATGAAATTCCAGTAAAAAAAACCTGGTGGTAGTGGCAGGTAGTTTTCTGTTCCATAGCAAAAGTAACTTAACTTTGAGTAAAGCAAAAGGGGTTCCCGTAGCAACAGGGGCTCCTGCCCTTCGGACTTTACTCAAAGTTAAGTTAAAAAATCGGTAGAGAAGGACCAAAGCAGAAAAGACAGTCAGAGCAAACTCTTTGTACGGCCCACTTCTGTCCCCAAATATTGACTGATATCTTCACTTAACTGCGCGAAGGAATTCCCCCGCGCCATGCCAGCGATGTCGCTGTGGCCGCCGCTGAAGTAGCGAGACGCATACGGAAACGTACCCGGGATGATGGCAGCGAAGGACAGGGATGTCTTGAGCTGACGAAAGATCCTGTACCACATGCGTTTACAGGTAGGTCGAGAGACAACCCAGCGCTGCCGTTTCTTGTTCGCCGAGTGATCCGCCAGCCACCACAGAAAGCGCAACGCATCATCCTGCAAGAGCCCATCAGTGATGGCGATGATGGGAAGAAAGGACTTTGGCGGGATGTGCTGAGCATATGCATTACGATGCCCTCGGATCTTCCTCTGTGCTGCTGCTTGCAGTTTGCTCCGAGTCAAGTGTGGTATCCCATCATTGTCAAAAACATGTCACACGCTGAAGTCCAGGATCCGCTTGGTGTGGTCGGCGAATGTGAAATCCGGCGCCAATATTGACCCGCTGGAAGAGTGGCTGCTGTGTAGGTAACATCCAATGCTGGAAGATGGCAGTTTCCCCGGCTCATTGGAGAAACTTGGCAATCGCTACAATGCTGTGTAGGCCACAGGGTCCGACGGGTTTCAGGTTGGAAAAACCCTACTGTGCCGGTTGAACGTTTGCTGTGGCTGGCACTGAAACACCTTCAAGAGACGCAAGAAGTCGGAGATTCGCAACGTCAAAGCACTTGCCCACGGCTCAATCCCTACTGCAATTTCCTGTGTTCTGCAGTATTTGGGCTAACCTTTCTGAGCGCCAGCAATCTTTGTTGGCGCACCACTCCAGCTTCTCTACTCCATCTCGAGTATCAGGCCACCCGGTTAATGAACTTCTGTCTCAGTTTACCCCTCAGCGCAGGATCTGGCACTCAATTATGGAAAGTACAAACTTGGGAACTTTGAGCAGCAGATGCTGAAAATGTTGCCCCATGCTGGCTGCATTCTTGGACACTCACAGGCACTTGATGGAACAGGGAATCATGGCGTAAACCTCCTTGGCGGAGCTTCATTGAGTTTGTGAAGCTACTGGAGAGTAGAAACTCTTCGCGTAGCTCTTCTCACTCGGAGGAATTGTTTGACCATCGAAAATTCATTTCCAAATGATATTCTCATTCACATATTTTGAGGCGATGGTGAATCGCCATCTACTGAGTTTGAATAACATGCTTGGATCAATCTTTCAAGACTGACTGCATGTAATGCCAAATGAGTTACAAACACACGAACAGTACTAGAAATGTCTGCATCTGTCAACTCTATGAGACTCGACTAGCTCGAACCACGCACTGACACATACTTGTCGTCCAGCTGCGCATCGAATAAATGCGCTTTTTCTTTACACCTTTCCATCTTTGTCTTTCAACCTGGACCGGGATCTAGTCCTGAACACATCGACTAACTTATCTTCTCCATTATAGTTTTTTTTTAGCTTGAGATAATCTTGCGGAGACATTCTGCTCAATATATGCACCTTGCTGTGTAGCCGTCCACAGAGCTATGGTACAGATCAGCCTGGGGACAGCAGCAGGATTATCATGGGCATTCACATTCATGTTGCGGTGTGTGTTTGGGTAATAGACGGGTAACGTGAAAGGACAGCGTTGAAATAGACCCGAAATTGAGTGGAGCAGACACTCTCGAGTTTAGTTCGGACAGTCAGCAGATGAATCGGCCCTTGAAATTCATGTTTTCACACAATGAGCCGAATCACACTTTAGTTTGTATACAAGCTACTCAACAATCTTGGTTCCATACTTTTCACGCAATTTCGAAGCGCTATACTGAGTACACAAATATTGTCAGTGTAGGAAAATATTCAGCTCGATTTCTTACCTTCGATTCCTTGTTTTGATGGTGTTTCGCAACGATTGACTCCGCTTCTCCGTCACCCTCAAAATATCCTCCAGAGAGCTCGAGTTGCGACGTGTCCTCAGAGAATGTAGGTCCATAACAATCGCCAAGCTTTGCGGTCTTCATTAGCCTTGTTCCACTCTCAAACACATTCTCTTCCCAGGGTACGTGCTTCTCAGGTTTGATTTTTGGGGAGTAAAATCCACCGTACATATCAGCCATGCTGGCTGTATCTTCTTCATTGTTCTTCAAGGTGGCAATGCGGTTCATGATTGATTTCTTGGCTCTTGCCAACCTGCGCGACCCCAAGAGCCTGTCTTCTTCAAGCAGGTGTGCTGCACTTGCCATGGAGGGTCCTTGGGTGATGCCAACAAGGATTTCCTCTAACGAGATGTAAGCTTTCTTGAATGCTGTAACCAATGGGTTATCATTGTTCTGAACCGAGCTCATGGACACTGCACAAACACGCTTTCCACCATTGCGAAGAGTGGGTGATACGAACTTGCTTGGGGGCGCGCAGAAAGTGAGGCTCTCCAGAAGGAAGAATTCCTCAGGAGGCAAGTTTTCCGAAGGTGGGGCCGGCGGGGTTGGCGGGGTTGTTGTCACTGGTGGTTTCACGCATTGGACGGCAGAGACGAGCAAAGTGGTAAGCAGTAATGCTGCCAGGAAAACAGCTTTTCCGGTCATGTTGTGCAAGCTGTAAGATAGATGGAATTGCAGTGTACGAACTCTCTTGTCAGTCGAGTTTTGCCAAGATTTTCTTGTTGCTTGAAGAGTTAACCCAACACGTTTAAACACAGATCAGCAGAGATCAGAACAACAGCTCCTCTTTTTATAACAACCCAACCTGATTTCTCTTTCGGTATACTACTACCCCTGTGTCATTACTAGTTGTCCAAAAGGACCGGTACTTTTCCTATTGCAAATGCTACAAATGACTGGTACTCCTTAGATACCACCGGTTCGTTGTCCAGCCCCCATTGTAATTGGTCGGGGTTCATAGCCTACCAGGGTAGGGTCGCCTACATTGTATGGTTGATTTCAATACTTATTTCTAAAATGAAGCGCATGGTGCAATGTTGATCATTTTCAATTATTGCTCTATCATATAAAGCACCAGACTATGGCATACTACCATGAATATTGAAAATCATTTCGGGGTATTATCCAAAAAGTCTGGTCAGCATCTCAAGGTGGGCGGAGAGAGGGTTGCAACTGCCTGTGAGGGGCGTATTGAGTTGCGAAGATGGGGTAGGTTCTCATGTGAACCCTACCCCACAGTACATCTGGTCGACAATGTAGTATGGTAGGGTACAGAGTAGACGCTAATTTGGTAGGGTGGTCTGAATGCGGTATGAGCCCCTCACGGGGGGTCGCATCGTAAGCGGAGGCCGCCTTGTGACAACACCCCCTTTTCTACCCTATCACACCACCACCCCTTTCTGACCCCCTACCCACCCTTTGGGAAGTTTCATATGAAGGACCCGGTCCTACATACGCAACCTCCTCCAAACTTGACTACCCCCTTGGAAGCCCATACGTGACATATCCGTTATTCTTCGGTTTCTGCTTTCGAACCGCTTGTGAGAGAAACAAAACGGAACGTGCAGGACGAAACGGAGTGTAACGAGCAGGATTTTGCTGGAATGGTGGTGACTCGGGTCAAGGTCAGGACGGTGACGTCGTTGATGTGCTTGACCAGAGAGGTCATGCGCGACGACGGGGAGCTTGATAGAATCATTGAGCAAGGGGTGAAGAACAACAAGACAATGGAGTCGGAGCTTGTCGCTAGGGGGTTCGAAGTACAGTCACTACGCATCTCGACAAACTCTTTCGAAGATTACTTGTCCATCGATGACGATCACAAGTTTGCACAAGAGCTTGAGCTCATCCGAAACACACTTTCTCGTCATGGTGCGAATTTTTTCAACTTTGGGCCTGCCAGATCAGCGATAGGTTTGTATGCTGACGGTTTTATGCGGGAAATGTGACATCGTTTGGAAGGTCTCTCCCGCGTGCCTAGTCTGCTCGAATCCATGGAGTTGGCTTTTGCGAGTTGTGATCTTCTACCATCCCAGTCTCTCGACGAGATAGATCTTGCATGGATGGGTAAGGTTGCAGATTGTTGCTCGACACTGGCCGATGTACATAGACTCCTCTATTATGTCCAGAACATGAAATGCCTGCAGGGAGGATCAAACAATTTTCGTTTTTGTGCGTTTGCAAATGTAAGTCAGACTGCATTCCTTTGCAGCAGTAGCTTTCTTGAACAGTATTTCCCATGATCCTCTTCGTTTGTTTCCTCTTGCTTTGCAGCCCCCCTGACAATACTTGTACGATTCCTGCATGTCTAGGCTCCACACGGCATTCCTTTTTTTCCTGTTTCATACCATAAAAGTGGCTCGCCGCCATCATTTTCCATCGCTCTTGAAAATGCGGGTGTGTGAATTTGGTCGAATGTGTTTATGGTTACTGAGGAAGTTAACCAGAGCTTGTACGTGAAGTTTTTTCCAATGAACCGCACGATGAAGCCACGCGAGTTCAAACGTGCATGCAATCGCTCAAACACGAGCTTGAACTGGTAACCTTGTGAGCGTGACATCATGGCATGATGTGAACATTTGATGCTCCACGTAAAGATCTGTAAGCGCGTGGAGGAAGCAGCGTTGGAGGTTGAGCAAAAGAATGGCTTCAACTATCTCGGCATCGACACCTCGATCAACCCTGCTCTTGTAATGTCATTGCCTCTTGTTCCCTCAAGTTGACGAGATGCGTTTCAGTCGCGCGAAGGCAGCGTTGCGTATGCCTTCGAGAGCCTGCTGAGGAAGGAGTTCCGATTTGGAGGGGCTGGAACCCTCGGAATAGCTCGTGCTCTCACTTCAGTGGTGAAAGACATCCCCGTCAAACGGGTTGGATACTGCGGGTTAATGCTTCCCATTCTTGAGGACCTCGGGCAAGCCTCAGACTGTCTTTCCTTCAGTCTTGCTCACCGTTTCTCTTGCAGTCTAGCAGAGAGGACGAATCAAGGACGGGTTTCGGTGCAAGGGCTGCTGGCATGGTCTTCTGTCTGCGGGGTAGGGTTGGATACTGTTCCGGTGGAGGGGAAGAGCAGCACAGAGGAGATCAGAAACCTTTATCTGGACATCGCCTCTATGGCCCACCGATTGGGCAAACCTCTGTCATGCAGAATTCTTCCGGTGAGAGATGCCTTTTCCTCTTTAGCATTCTGGTGTAAGAAATTGTGGTCACACTTGATGCTTCACAGATGCGAGGGTTGAAGGAAGGAGAGATTGCGGAGTTTCCGGGGAACCCGTATCTTTGCTCGTGCGCAGTCCTTCCTATCAACTAAATTTCTGTGGCTATTTTATTCGTTCTCATCTCGATGATTCATTTCCACTTGATCTTAGAAGTTTGCTCCTAAGAAATTTGTTTTCTTCTTCTAACCTGACCATCTTGAAAACAAAATCGGCATCAGCGGAATCTTTTTTGATGACAAATATACGACGTACCCGATTTTCCACCTTCTTCAGTCGACCAGCAAGATCGTCAATCTGTTGCTTCAATACTGAGAAGTTCACTTGTTCTGATTCATCTTGCTCTTCGTCATCCGCGATTGACCTTCGCAAGGACGAGGTCCGCGACATGCTTGCCTGCTGCCTGTTGGACCCGCGAACAGACCTGCTGGACCTTCGGCTCTCAATCTCTTCTGAAGGAGAAGAGTTTTCATCCCAGTCATACGAAAACGACATCCTTGAGAAGTCAAATCTGTCCTCGGATAGCGCTGCCGAACGGTTCTGATCTTTCTTCTGACTGTTCTTCCAACCCATGTCCCTCATGACCTTGTTCCTTACCTCGTCGAAAGCATGCTCATCGGAGATTCCTGCCGCACAAGGTCAAGGGCTGAGCCGAGCGCTGGGCATGGCACACCAATCAGCGCAAGGACTCCATCCACCAGAGAGCAACGTAACTGATAATTCAAATCCGTGTTTTCTTTCCTTCACAAACGTCAGTTGGCGTCAAGGGTGGGATCGTGAGGGGTATCACTGTGCTATCCACGAAGCACTATCGTAGGAGAGGATGAGATCTCCTAAGGTCCCTCCTATGCTCTGATGCCATCTTTTCACTCGCTGCAGCCAAACACACAAATTGCGAGGACACCTGCGGGAAGCAAAGATAGCGAAGGTCGTCCGCACTTATGTCCTCTCCCTTCCACTCCTTGTTCTGAAAGAGTGTCTCAGTTGAAACGTCAAGGTGTACGATTTCAAGACGACCATGTCCGAGATGTACGAGTGGGAGCAAAGAACGAGAGAGAGAGAGCATGTCTTGCTTTTCTGGTTGCAGGGAGTAAGCTTTTGTTGTGGACACAAAGATTGGCATCAAAGATTGACATTACCCGCAGAAACAATGTTTGGTATCGCTGCAGAGTCAAGAGCTTCATCAAAAGCTCCTGCGCATCTACGAGCACGGTCGCAAGATCAACCATCTGTGTGAACCCCATTCAGAGCACCAAAGACAGCCCTGCCTGCCCTCCAAGGAGATGTGGTCGTGGGTTGAGGATGCAACTGATGTGGCAACGAGAGGCTACAGGAGAACAACAAGAATATCATGGTGGATCGAAGAAGAAAAGAGATGATGGTGCTGGTGCTAACGTCAATGTCAAGGTCCTCGGCAAGGATGTCCACAGATCCAAGATTCGACGCAGCACGCCCTCTGGTCGCGGTACCTGCCGTATCAGGTGAGAGGATCCGTATCGAGCCGACGCTCTCACAGTATTGGATCTTGGAGATAGGTGCTGAGCGACCAGGCGGAGTCGAACGAGGTTGGGCTGTGATTTGTCTCCTCCCACTGCCATGGCATTCAGGTATGATGACATGACTTCTGTACACAATACACAAACCTGTTGCTACTTTTCCCTGATGGCGATGGATCAACAACAAGGAATTGCTTCATCTGTCTCACCATCTCCGAGGGATCGATAAAGTCTTTCTCCTTGCAGCTTAGCCTGCCAACTCCGAGGGTCCTAGTGACCCTCTCCTCCCCTCTGCCGCCAAGTCTCTGCGTCTCTCCCGTGGGGAGGATGACTAAGGAGGAAGAGAAGAACCCGATGGAAAGGTCGGCGATACAAGCCAGCAGCAGCAGTCTCAACACTGAGCATGGTGACCGCACAACACGCCTCCTCGTCTTCATCGTTGTCCTCACTTCAACATTCGGCCCTGACATAACCCGCATTTCCTTGGACTAGGGGAACGAGCCCCCCTCGTTTCTTCCTCCACTGCCCTGCTGTAATAGATGATTTGCCCTAAGTTCAGATACTGTCCTATCATAGTAGCTGTCACGGTGGCTGACTGAGCGGCACTGAGACCGTACTCGGAGGCTGACCCCGGGCCCCGGCACGGCGTTGAACGGCGGCGACCGAAGCTTCACTGAGTTCTGGCGTCCGAGACTCCAGCCCGGGCCGACGCCGCTGGAAGGGCAGGGGGCTGCCCTTTACTTCGTAAGTCACAAGTTACTCTAGTCAGGGCCCCCGCCGGCCGCGGCGCGCCGGGCGGGCGTGCCACTGCAGTGCAGTCACCGTGGCACACCCACGGGGGCCTTTACTCAAAGGTAAGTTAAAGTTCAGTACGAGGACAATCAGGAGAGTAGTGGAGGCTTGACCCTGACACTCAGGCAGTGACTCCGTCACAGCCAAACGGCAAGGAGAGAAACTGAGACAGCTGATCAAGGAGTACTACGGTAAAGGCATGCAAACTCGGGCCGAACCTGCGGCGATCCAAAGCAGCCTCTCAGAGACTCGGAGGAGACTGAAGGTTCCTGGCTGACTCTTCCGGTGAAGAATCATTGCTTCTTCTTCAACAGACATCACAGGCGGAACAAGTGATAGGTGACGGGGTGATGCCCGAACCACTTGCTCCCATCAGGCAGAAGACTCAAGGGAATCTTGAAGGAGCTGGTGCTCGAGTCAGGGGAACACGCGCTAGTTGATTGCAGTACCGTTGAGGAGGAGGAAGACGGAAGGGGTCGAGCATGAAGTTTAGGGGGCGGTAGAAGGGGTGGTCCGAGAGGAAACTGCAAGGGGGAAGGGTGAGGAGATGGTGAGTAGTTTGAGATGACATGTCAACTCACAAGTCAGCGTTGGATTTTGTCTCATGACTGGTGATCAGGAGATATCTGCAACATGTCCCATGGGGGTGAGAGGAGCGTCAAGGGAGAACAAGGTAGAGGCACCCGCAGCCACTTGCCGCAATCTTGGAGAGAACCGCCTGAACGTGCGATATGGACAAGTACTGCAACAAGGTTGAGAAGGAGGGGACGACAGCAGGATAGCACCTCCAAGAGACATCTTGCAATGATCATTGACTGCTCTGATGCACATCGCAAGGCGAAGCTGGAGGGAGGGGCCGATCAGATTTCAGCCACTCCATCGCTCCAGCCCACCTGTCGTCGGTGACGTCCGCGTGTTGAGAAGTCCAGTCGAACACCTCGATGAGGGCAGGAGGGCCGTGAGTAAACGAACCCTCCGCAAAGTCTACTGAGCGCCATGTAGGACGCGTGAACGTGCTGTAGCGATCGCTCCTCCTCATCGCCGTCACGATCGGCGCCATCCATTCCGACCTGCCTGACCCAAGATCGATGACTGAGCCGATGCCCAGCTCCTGAGAGGAGGAGAAAAGTCAGAAGCTGCTTGCAGCCGGTACAACGGATTCACCTCGAAGCAGAAGAGCATCATGTTCAGCTCGACCTGAGAGGCCTCAGGGGATGTTGGGATCAAGTTGCGGGGGAGAGAGAAGAAGTCTCGGTTGTGCTTCATGGCGTCAGGTACCGTGAACAGCGTTGAGGTCTTCTCTTCGATGCAGACCCACACGAGGTCATACCGAGACTGGAACTCCTCCTGCGGCGACCTCACACGAACCTCGAGCGAGTGCCAGCCAACCCAAGTTATCACGTCAAACTCAAGCAGCTTCGACAAGGGCCAGTGCACGAAGACATCGTTGCCGTACAGGGAGAACGTCGGCTCGGCATATCCCACGATCATGTTGTCGAACAAGACCTCGACCTCGATGTCTTCATCTCTAACTCGACGGAGAGAGAACAGCAAGTCGCCTTTGAAGAAGTCATCTTTGAAATGTTGGCTGAACTGCAACGGCCACTTGATCTTGACGTGTACTACAAGATTGGATCAGATCAGATGCTGCAAACCGTCAAGTCGAGATGTGTCCGTCTTACCTTCTCTGGCACGTGGAAAGGCCTTGCGATGAAGACCTCTGTGCTCTGCTTGTTTCTGCTTGACTGTGGCAAGATGAAAGATGGAAAACTCTCTCCTTGCCATCATCTTGCACCAACTTGTGAGACCGCTGAGAACCTCTCTCACTTGCCCGAACGCCCAGCGCTTGACATCTCCCTTCCACTGCTCGCGACAGAAGTTGAGCTGCAAGACAGACCACATCAGCTGAGCGTTGGAGGACAGCGACTGCGCGCATGCCTCGCTGCAAGGAAAGGCATCCTTATCCTCGTCTGTGACTCTGTCACCATCAGCACGCTGGAGCATCCTCCTCGTCCCCTCAGAGCAAGACAGAGCTTCGCTGATGCAGAGGTTCATGGTCCTCGACAACTGCCGGACCCTCTCTGCTCGCTTCTCCTGCAGACGATGCGGCTGCAGCCTCTCCTCTCCTTCCCAGAACTTGTTCATGATCGTAAAATCTCGGATAACACCCTCCAACGACCTTCCTCCCCTTCCGTCCAACGATCCCAGCCAGATGCCGTTGGCCGCATCCTTGGAGAAGATCCACCCGTCGTGGCTGCACCCCTGCATGTTCAGCAGCAGCTCGCCGTGCTCGGCATAGTTCATCTCCTTAGCGCTCGACACCTTGTTCGGAATCACCAGCTTCCGCCGCCGGCACCCCGAGGTCCAACGGAGGGGCTGGTAGGAGCCGTTCCTCATGCACAGGAGCTGATCCTCGACCATGAAGAAGCTGCTGCACCTGCTGGGGTCGGTGACAGCGAGGTGGGGAGGGCAGGACTCCTTGACCCAGGAGATCTCGGAAGTTGAGACCCCCCTGCTGCTGCTAGACCTCAACTCGAACCCCTTCCCCTTGACAAGGGTGACCCCATGGCACGATGGCCGACGGTTGCAGATCGTGACTGCCTCTGCTAGGGTGCTGTAGACGTGAGAGCAGTTCGACGAGGACAGCAAGCCCTCGTCGTCGTTGTCGCAGTGGAACAGGAAGACGCCTGCGATCGGCGAGCTGTAGGAGCACATAGCATGTCCGGCCGAGGCATCTGCCTGCAGGTGATGTGTAGTGTTCTCGATGCGGAACCTGCAGGGTTCGCTGTCTGAGAGGGAGACGGTGAATCTCAGCCAGCCATGGTGGGAAGCGGGGAGAAACGCCTGAGCGAGGATGTGGGAGAATCTTTCGGAGGTGAGGAACAGTTCAGCCACCACCCGCCCGCTCCCATCGGAGGAGATCATCATGTAGAGTTTGCGATCCTTGAGCGTGTGCATCGACCAGACGACCTGCTCCTCACAGGACGAGCCTCGCGATAGACAATCGATCTTGCAGCTCCACGTGATGGTGAGCTGGATAGGAAGTGATCACAAAAGCAGCAGCAGCAGAAGCAGCAGCAGAAGCAGCAGTAGCAGCAACAGCAGCAACGGCAAATCGCACTTGCCTGGTTCGTGTTGAAGATGCCGGCGAACGGAAGGAAGGCGAACCTTGACTTGTCCAGCGCTAGCCCCAACGAGTTGTCACCGGATGTACCTCGCGAGAACAGAGACTTGTCTTCCTCCTTTCCTTCCTCCTCCTCCTCAAGCGAGTAAACCCTTCCCTCGAGCTTCTCACTCGATGCTTCTCGGAGAAACCTCCCTCCTCCCGTGAGAGGCCAGAACGCCAGTACCTCGTCTGAGCCGGGCTGCGGGCTCAGAGGATGCATGAGATGATCGCATTCCTCCAGCTGAGAGGATGGAGCAAGAGCAGTCTTCATCGCACCGTCCACTGACCTTCTCGTCTCGTTCCCTCCGTCTCCCCGCCCGGCCAAGACGCTCCTCCTCACATGGCTCGACCGAGAGCCCCAGATATGTAAGACCAGGTTTTCCTGGGCACAGAACCAGTTCCCGAGCCACACTGTGGTGATAGCGTGTGGGTGGTAAGAGGGCCAGTGCATATGGGCTGGGGAGATCACCATGACGGCGGGAGACAGAGCTTGCCGCGCCATCATCATCGGGAGGTACGAGGCGTGCAGCCCCATCGTCCCCTCCTCGAAGGAGATGTACTGTGCGATCCACCTCAGCAGGAAAGGATGCAGCCGGGGGCTGACGATGAGCCCGTTACAGATCCCTCCTCCTGACTGCTCCCCTACCACGAACATGTTGGAGGACAGCAAGAACCCGAGGTCCCGCAGGACGAGCACGTCCGTGTCAAGGTACACTCCCCCCCACTTGCGAAGAGCATGGAGTCTGATGATGTCTGCCTGGTGTTGGTACCAGTCGACGCGGTTTCCAAACACTCGCCTTGGGATCGCTGCCTTCACGACAGTGACGTGGTGCTGGATGTCCACACATCCTCGCAACAAGTCCATGTCGTTGGTGTGCAGGTAGATTCGCTCTGGTTGGATGTGATTGACAGTCGATCGAACCGAGAGCGAGAGCAGCTCGTCGCACCGGGCGGTGTTGCGGGGTCGAGGTTCCAGTTGCAGGTGAATGAAATGTACAATCCGTGGCGTGTGCAGCGGGGAAGGTGACTCGAAGGTGTATGTTGCCGCTGTCTCTCCGTGACTGTGAAGTCGCACGACCACGTCGTCTTGACATCTCAGCTCTCCTCCTTCCCACCTCCTCTCGATCGTCAGCCTTCGCCATCCCCACTCTCTGTCGACCTCCAACACAGAGACTAGCTCGTCGGGTAGGAAATGAAACAAGAAACTTCCATGACCGACAGGGACAGGATCGCTGGGAGACGACAAGTATGCGTCTCCAGCATCACTTGTCTCCTCCTCCGACCTCACAACCGCCCAGGCTGCACTGAGGATGTCGACCGCCGCCTCATCCCCGACTTCAAGCATGTCCACATGGACAGAGATGGCTCTGTCGACGGAGTAGACATTGGTCTGAGACACTAGGTTGACGAACAGACAGTTCCATGCCTCCTCTCCCTCCTCGTGCGCCGTCGAGTGAGCATGCTGAGAGCAGAGGAGCAACAGCAGCCATAGCCAGCGCTTCATCACATCATGGCGACCGGATCGAGCCCCCCTCAGCACTTCATCCTAGTCCTGGGGCAGGCAGAGGTCATGCTGCACTTGTATGAGATTCCAGCATCACGTTTATTGCATGGTTCTCTCATGTAGTATGCCTGATGCTGTCATGGAGAACATCAACAACATGAAACGGTAAAAAATGAAGTCTTTTATTGCATGAACTTCCTCGAACTTCCTCACTTGAAGCGAATGCCCGCGATGTCTGGATCTTCCATTCAGGATTTGCAGCTCCAATGCACCTTTTCCAAAGAGCAATTGACACACTGATTCTCAGAATGCAGCGACGTTTGCCCGTTGGAATTTCCGCTTTTCCTCTGCTAGTTCTCTAACCTATGTATGTTACTGCGAAAAGGTGCTGTATGTAACCATGTGTTCAAGTAAATGATGTCACATAGAATCTCAGATCCATTGTCATCATTGAGCACACAACAGGGAAGCACTCATCATCAAAATATTGCTGTTTCAGTGATGTTCAACGAGCGACACGAACCAATAATAAAGAGGGGTACGCTCTTGGCGCGGCGTGCATGCTGGTAGGAGTCTATTCTGGAAGGATGTGAGTTGACATCCTGTTGTCAGTCAGATGGAGAGGCCAAGGTACACGAGAAGGAGGTCGGACGAGCATGTTCCACACCGCGTGAACGCCCTGTTGGTATGCTTCGCATTTGGCTAACACCGACAAATTTAGGGTGCGTTTGTCAGACTCCACTAATTGGCCACGTTGATCAATGTAATGTTATCAATACTACAGCAGTATCCTGTGACTACAGGCAGTAAGAAGTAAATTCATGAATTCATTCAGCAACATGTACAGGATACTAGTCTGACGCATGACTCTGAATCATCCTCTCCTGCCGCAGGAAGTGCTTCTGCGCGTGTGACCGCACTTGCTCCTCCGACCGCGTCCCTATATACTCCGAGATCTTCCTCGCTACCCCCAGACCCAGACCCACAGACCTCCTCCCATCCGGCCGCACCCGGCGGTCGGCGTCGGAGAACATGGCGAGGGCCTCGAGGAACCTGGCCTCCTCGTCGGGAGACCACTGGCTGGAGTTGAAGATCGCTTTCTCAAGCTGTCGGTTGTACATTGCAAGAGATGAAACAGGCATGCTGCTGCTGCTCTGATGGTGATTTTGTAGTGAGTAGATTTGACTATCTGACTGCAAGAGTGATCGGGCGTAAGAGACTCCAGTTCTGCCCTCCATGCATAGCTGGGCGCCAGTCTCCGAGCACGGTTGCTCCGCCCATGGGCATAATAAAGGATCTGCCACCTGGCAATGTCTTGTTGTGCAAGTGCAACCAAGAAAAGCCTCATGAAGAAACCATTCCTGCTCAGCTTTGAGGAAAGTTTCGAAAGAATGCGATGAGGCTCCGTCTGAGAGGAACAGTTCGGCTACAGCGTCGTCCACACTGATGGCTGAAGTGAGTGAAACAGAGAGCATTTCACGGCTCACGTTGTTCTGCATAGAAGAAACGATTGCTTCCTACAAAAAATGTCCCTCGGATGTGATGGTGTAGATGATGGTTTGCTTTTGTCAGCTGGATCACTTTCGGAACACGATGGAGCAAGTGGGCATCTTGGTAGAGCGAGACGTGAGGGGCAAGGGGGGGTTCACTGCGACGACGAGAACAAACCACAGATAGATGGTTCAGACGATAGAAAGTAGAAGGACGAGAAGAGTCAAGGTAGGGTGGGCAAGGTTGCTGTGGAGATTGAAGAGGTTGCCAGCGTATCCCTGGGCAGTATCCCTGGGCGTGGACAGCAAACGAACGGCCTTATATCGCAGGGAAAGAGTTGTCAGCAGGGGAATTAGAGAGGTCGTAGAAGTCTTTGGACATTTCCTGTATGTCAGCATGGCCTCCATTCCTGGGCGGTAATGATAACTCTGACTCTTCCATGTGAAACGTTGTTTCGGCCGAGTCACTCCGGGGGCCGGCGGCCGGGCGGCCCGGCGGGCCGGCCGGGCCGTCGTCGGACGGTCGGACGGTCGGACCGTACCGTACACGGTACCGAGCCGCGGGGGCCGGCGCCGCCGGCGCCGGGCGCGGCCGCGCCGACGGCCGGACCTGACGCTGGCAGGCTTCTCGGAGCCTCCGGCAGTAGTACGGTACGTTGACCGTGCAGGGGCGCGCGGCCCGGCCCGGCGGTGCGGCCGCCCGGGCCCGGCCGCAACTCAGATCCGGGAGCCCGGCCTGCCGGTGACCGGCGTACTGAGGCCCCCCCGGGCCCCGGCGCGCTGCCGGCGGTCACCGGGCCCACTGGGGCCCGCCGCCGGCCCCGCCGGTAGCAAATCCTGGCCCATTAGCTGAGTCATCCTCATACAAGTTCAGTGCTGAAAGTCACTGTCGGACAGTGTGCCTTTACTCACAGTGTGCATGTCGCCGGATTCAAGTCTCTTTACTCAAAGTTAAGTCACTCGAGTCACAGTGACCCCAGCCGCCAACGGCTCCGCCCTCAGCCGTATGTAAGCCATTCTGAATTCATGGCTCGGAGCGGCCTCAATTCCAAAACCATGCTAAAAATACTGCAGCTTCTAGTGTAAAGAAACACTCATACGCACCGTTCCGTCCTCGGAGTTCTCATTGCTGACATTGCTGACAGCCTCTTCCCTCCCTCCTCTCATCAAATAGCTTCCAGGCAGTAAACGCTCTCACCTCCTTCCCCCCTGCTCCCCTTGCCAGTCCCTGGCGCACTGCCGCAGCCAACCCCCCCCCCCCCCCTCCACCCTCCTCCGTGCCTCTTACGGCCTCACGTCTCCTCTTCCACAACGTCTTCTCGTATCATGTGTAATCCCTTCTGCTTCTCACCGGCCCCTTCTGTGGACGATGCGGTCGCCGACCTGGCGATGTCTGACAACAGCCTCCTGGACTCGTTTCGAGCATACCTGCAGGACGAGGAGGCATGGGAGCTATCCATCAAGAGCGCTGACAGCCTGGATCAGGTTGACTCCTCTCACACTAGCCCCAACCAAGACTCTCACCTCTTCTTTCCAACCTGCCCCGATCGCAGTTGGACGGAGGCGACCTGCATGGCTCCGGAGGTTGAGGGCCCTGTATCGTACGCACAGTCGCTGCTGGACTCAAGTGCAGCGTCTCCGTCTGTGTACAACAGTGCTTCTCAGTCAGGCTCCTCCCATTATGCTTCCTCCGAGTCCCAGGCGAGCCATCACCCAGCTGATGTGCTCGGCCAGCCGAGTCAGTCACGGAACGAGCTGAAAACGTACTGCCATCGGCTTGAGAAAGCGATCTTCAACTCCAGCCAGTGGTCTCCCGACGAGGAGGCCAGGTTCCTCGAGGCCCTCGCCATGTTCTCCGACGCCGACCGCCGGGTGCGGCCGGATGGGAGGAGGTCTGTGGGTCTGGGTCTGGGGGTAGCGAGGAAGATCTCGGAGTATATAGGGACGCGGTCGGAGGGGCAAGTGCGGTCACACGCGCAGAAGCACTTCCTGCGGCAGGAGAGAAAGAATCGCAGTTCAGCTAGGATGTGATGGTTACTTTTTGATTGTTGTTGATTAAAATGATGATCTGGTTACTTGTACTGTCAATTTTCCGCAACTACCTTTCATCCCATTTTGATGAAGTCTGATTGATAACTTTGAGAACCAGAAATACACTTCAATATTCGTTGACGTTATCCCATGTAATATTTGTTGACGTTATCCCATGTAGTATTTGTTGAAGTTATCCCATATTTGTTGATGATATCCCATATCATCAGCTGAACGGCACAGAAGAGATTTCTCGTTAACATGAATAGTATTGTCTTTACTCTCTATGCTGTACATTAAACAATCGACACATCAAAACATCCCTCGCTTCACTGATTCTTTCTCTCCTGCCGCAGGAAGTGCTTCTGCGCGTGTGACCGCACTTGCCCCTCCGACCGCGTCCCTATATACTCCGAGATCTTCCTCGCTACCCCCAGACCCAGACCCACAGACCTCCTCCCATCCGGCCGCACCCGGCGGTCGGCGTCGGAGAACATGGCGAGGGCCTCGAGGAACCTGGCCTCCTCGTCGGGAGACCACTGGCTGGAGTTGAAGATCGCTTTCTCAAGCCGATGGCAGTACGTTTTCAGCTCGTTCCGTGATTGACTCGGCTGGCCGAGCACATCAGCTGGGTGATGGCTCGCCTGGGACTCGGAGGAAGCATAATGGGAGGAGCCTGACTGAGAAGCACTGTTGTACACAGACGGAGACGCTGCACTTGAGTCCAGCAGCGACTGTGCGTACGATACAGGGCCCTCAACCTCCGGAGCCATGCAGGTCGCCTCCGTCCAACTGCGATCGGGGCAGGTTGGAAAGAAGAGGTGAGAGTCTTGGTTGGGGCTAGTGTGAGAGGAGTCAACCTGATCCAGGCTGTCAGCGCTCTTGATGGATAGCTCCCATGCCTCCTCGTCCTGCAGGTATGCTCGAAACGAGTCCAGGAGGCTGTTGTCAGACATCGCCAGGTCGGCGACCGCATCGTCCACAGAAGGGGCCGGTGAGAAGCAGAAGGGATTGCACATGATACGAGAAGACGTTGTGGAAGAGGAGACGTGAGGCCGTAAGAGGCACGGAGGAGGGTGGAGGGGGGGGGGGGGGGGTGGCTGCGGCAGTGCCCCAGGGACTGGCAAGGGGAGCAGGGGGGAAGGAGGTGAGAGCGTTTACTGCCTGGAAGCTATTTGATGAGAGGAGGGAGGGAAGAGGCTGTCAGCAATGTCAGCAATGAGAACTCCGAGGACGGAACGGTGCGTATGAGTGTTTCTTTACACTAGAAGCTGCAGTATTTTTAGCATGGTTTTGGAATTGAGGCCGCTCCGAGCCATGAATTCAGAATGGCTTACATGCGGCTGAGTCTCGGAGCCGTTAGGGTGGGGTCACTGCGAATCAGCGTGGGTCTCGACCTTTCTCCGACTCGGTCTCGTGCTGGGCTTACTTGACAGGAGTTAGTGGGGCTGCAGGGATGACACGCTTGAGTAAAACTTTCGTTCTTTGCAATCTCATGTAGATATGGTGTCCGTTGCGCGCAGGACCAGATCCCCGCACCATCATGCGGCCAGCGAGCACCTGCGATGATGGCAGCGAAGGACAGGAAGGCCTTGAGTTGACGAAAGATCCTGGACCACGTGCGTTTACAAGTCGGATCACCTGAGACGTCTTGCGAGGCCGAGAGACCATCCAGCGCTGCCGTTTCCTTGTTCGCCGAGCAATCCTCCAGCCAGCACAGAAAGCGCAAAAAACGCATCATCCTGCAAGAGCCCATCAGTGCTGGTGTTGCTGCTGCTTGCAGTTAGCTCCTCGCGAGCCCAGGTCCGGTACGTGCCATCGGCCTCGGACATCAGAGCCTTTAGGGTACACCTTGTCTCAAGGTCCGTCAGGCGAGCAAGCGACCGTAACAGGAATGTCCCAAGGTCAATGTAGACGCGAACGGTTCCAGCTCCTACAGCAAATGACAACTTCTTCTGTGCACGAGCCATGACAGCTCAACCAAGTGCATCAGCGAGCGGTAGTAACCAGGTGGACGTTGTACCGGGGCAAACGTCTCAAAGCCATTGCTGTTCGCTTACATGAATGTCCAGTGGGCAGGACAACGAAATACAGCTCCCTGACTCCTGTTGCAGACAACTTATGAAGCTGAATCTGACAACAGCAGGGACGGCACTATCAAAGCCCCGAGAACAAGTAAAAAAAATGCTGTTGAGCGGGGGTAACAACAATGGTTGGAGGTTGAACGTAAAGAACTCGACAGTATGGAAACCAAACGTGTATGGGAAGCAGTGGATTCCCCGAAAGATCGAAATTCCAAGATCGTCCCATTTCAGTGGGTGTACACTCTGAGCGGCACGATACTGAAATGGTCGACTTGAAAAATTTAACTGGAGGCAGGTAATATTTGCCTGCGGGAAACCAGATCCGGAAACCTGGTCCTAACAGATGGCCCAGTCTATGCTCCAACATCAGATTTTCAAAATATCAGGCTGATGCGTGCGATTGCTGCAGGCAACAACTGGCCCGGAACTGTCGATGCGAGATATCTCTACGGCTTTCTTGAATGCCGACATCGACGAAGAGATTTACATGTTGCCTCCAGAGCTTCGCAGCAGCTCTGAAGGAGATAGGGTGTCGTCTCGCTGGAGTTGACGATGTGCTCGACAGAGCTCATACCCGTTCCGGAACGTTCTTCTTCAATCATCCCACATGCAGTGTTGGTTTTCTCCAACTGCAGACACCTCTCTTATCCCGTACGATGATAGCGTGCAGAGCTGCTCCGAAAAATAGAGCTGGCCCATCGGTCGACCGGGAGGAAGAGCGTGATGTGCCGGCGAGCTAGAGATTTCTCGTTCCACATGCAAATGTTGGCTCGGGAGGAGCCGTAGGAAACGATCGTGGAGGAGGAGGAGACGTCCTCTACTGGCGGTCTGCGAACAGAGATAATTATTAGTCAGGAGAAGGTGTGGGTCTGCGACAAGGCAATCGCGTGCTCGCCGAACCATGTGAATGCTATCTGCTTCAAGTACCACGAGAGGGACCAAACTTTCAACCCTTGGGGGTTCAGTCTGATCTCAGGTTGTAACTGCGCATGATGGCAGGTGAAAACAAGAAGCTACAACCATTTCTTGGTTGGCAGGCACGAATCATAATTGTACATATTCACAACATCGCAACAATAAACGATTGCTACTCTACACTATTCACATGTTGCTACAACATTCTATACCTGCTGCAATGTGAGAACAATCCTCTTCTGGATCGTGCAATTGCCCCTACCCCTCCACCCCTCCCACTCCCTCCCTCCCTCCCTCCCTCCCTCCCTCCCTCCCTCCCTCCCTCCCTCCCTCCCTTGTTTGTCTTACCCTACAGCATGGCCTTCGCTACGACGACAAGATGAGCTTGACCAGCAGCAAGGTCAAGCGCAGAGAGAGTTCCATGCTTGGCGCTGTAGGAAGTTTGAACGAGGAAGGGAAAAGCATCGGGAGGAGGAATCACCTGAAGAGTTTGACAGGGTAAGGGACGGCGTCCTCCATGTCATGCGGTTCTGGGGATGAGCAGAGTTAACAAAGGAGCAGGACAATAGGGGGGGGAAGACTGAATAAAGATCAGGAGGCTCGTTCACCTGCCCAGAGATAGCACTGGAACCACTCAACTTCCTTCTTCTCCTTCTCCTTCTCCTTCTCCTTCTCCTTCTCCTCGGGCTCCTCCGCCACCAGCCTGACAAAGTTAGGATGCGACGTGGCTGCTTCGAGGAGCTCGGGGTCGTTCCTAAAACGCTCTTTCCTCACGCACTTCCTTCCTAGCTGCTGATATTCGTTCCTCCCAAACGTCCAGACCTCGTTGCAGGTCACAACCGTCCCGTCCTCTCCTGTACCCCCTGCCGCGAGTATACAGGCAGTGAAGAAGCCCCCGCACGCGACCTTCTTGACCTGCCGCGGCAGCCCCAGCACGCAGACAAAGTAGAACTGATCCTCAAAGTTCTCGTGCCCCAGTGCCCCATGGGCCCCCTGCCCGCACGTGAGGAGGCGACCGTGCGAATCGATGATGGCAGAGTGAGCGTAGCCGCAGGCGACATCGTTGATCCAAGACAGCTCCTCCCCGTTAGCTGCGGTCTTCACTCTCCTCAGCAGCCACTCCTCCCTCGCCCCCACGTATCCCAGCCTGCCGCTGCTTCCGTTGCCGCAGGAGAACAGGTCGCCCTTGCGGGTCAGGACGAGCATGTGCTCGTGTCCCATCGCGCACTTGACAGCAGGAGGGAGCGGCTCCTCGGCAAAGCACATCCTTACCTCTCGCGGACTCATCTCGTTCCTGGTGCTCCCTTGCCCGAGTATCCCGCTCCTGCCGCTCGTTGTGACTCACTGCTAGCAGCACGCGGCACTCGCTTACCTTCCCCATCCCCACGTGTACAGCCTGCCCTCCGTCGTGACGGCAGAGCTTGCGTAAGAGCCGCAAGCGACGGAGAGGACGAGGCGTCCAAGAAGAGCATCGACGACCTGCGGCTCCTTCCTGCTGTACTTGACGCCATGCCCGAGAGCTCCGTATCCCCCGAACCCCCAGCTGAAGACAGCGCCGACGTGAGTGAGCACGAGGCAATGCTGCCATCCGCACGCGATCTGCCTCGCCTGGTGCCGGTCGAGATGCGGAGCCCCCAGGAGGAGCGCGCCGCACTCTTGCTGCTGCTGCTGCTGCTGACCCTCCTCTGCCGCCCTCCTGCCCCTGCTCCTGCTCCTGCTCTCTTCAACCTTCCTCGCGGTCCTGCTTACGGCAGGTGAGCCTTTGCTGGGCTTGACAGAGCCGCCGAGATCCTTGATGCCGAGCTGGAAGATGCTGCCTGCCTCGAGGACGAGCGAGGAGTTCCTCCAGGATGCAGCGAGCGCGATCGGTCGTCCCTGCATGCCGATGAGAGAGGAGGGCAAGAGGCGAGGGTAGCAAGGAGAAGAGGAGAGAGACAGAGAGCAAGAGGCGGAAGAAACAGGAGAGATTGAATCATCAAGGAATATAGAATGAGGCAGAGACAGAAGCAGAGCATGTAAGCAAAAAAGCGTCGACATGCAAGAACAAAGACGAGTAAGTAGCAGAGTAGCTAGGGAGCGGGCAATAGTCATCTTCATCGCTCACATGGGGGAGCCGGACGCAACGAGGGCCATTGCCCTCCACGCTAATCGACTCGTGTCCTTGCTGCAGGAAGCGGTTCGAACCCATGGAGACGAGCAGCAGGTTGTCGAGGGGGTGGAGATTAAGGGAGGGGATGTTGAGTTTGACGTCCAGTGCTCCTCCTCGCTGCTGGCAGATGCTCTCCTCCTCCAGCATCTCCATCGCGTTGAACATCTCAAGACATTGCGCCTCCATCTGCTCCACGGGGGAGGACCACAGGTTCTTCATGAAGGAGAGGATGGAAGTTTTCTCTCCTCCTCCCCCTCCTCCTTTCTCGCTATCCCATCTCCTTGCCTCATCTTCTTCCGCCCATTCTCCTGCCTCTCTGCCTCTGCCTTCGCCTCCGCTGCTGTATTTCTCGCGCTCCTCCTCAGCCTTGCGTACATCCGAAGGGCCGGAAGCAGCAACCAAGGACGCGGAGGACCCTACGTCTGCTCCTCCTGCGCCTTTGCCGCTCGATCCCCCGCTCTTTTCTTCCCATGACCCACCACCTTCCTCTTGTTGGGCCGTTTCCCTTCCTTCTACATCCTCTTCCTCCTTTCTTCCTCCTCCCCCATCTCTTCTCGCCTCTCCTCGTTGCCTTCCTTGATTCTCTCCCTTCCCCCTCGCTGTCTGCTGCATCGCCAGCGAGTCCAAGCTCGAGCTTGCTGATCGCTGCACGCGAAGATGGGGCGACATGTCAAGAGATCTCCTCGCCCTCGTCCCGCTTGCCGTCTTGAGCAGCCTGGCAGGCGCCACCTCCTCCTGTCCCGCCTGCATGCTCAGATTTGGAAGGGACGAGAAGGACTTGAGTCTAGCTCGAAGGCTCAACTTGCTGCCTTTCTCCGCCTGCCTGCTGCTGCTCTCCTGATGATTCTGATAGAATCTGATCCTCCTCTCTGCCTCCTTCTTGACGACTTTGCCTTCCAGCACAGCCGTTCCCGCCCCCTCCAGGGCAGCAGGGGGCAGAGAAAACTCTCCCTCCATCCCCATGCTCCCTTCGTCCACTTCGTCGTCATCGCCTTGCGCTGCGAGGATCGACTCGAGAGATTTCTGCTCAGCGGCGACGAGGGTTGAGATCTCACTGCAACAAAAACAAGTTAGAGGATCAACTTGGATGAGAAGATGTTGGAAGACGAGAGAACGAGAAAGAGAGAAAGAGAGGAGTTGGGGGGGCGGGGGGGGGGAAGGAGACAAGAGAGAGAGAGAGAGAGAGAGAGAGAGAGAGAGATTGATCAGTTGCTCTGTTGCAGTCTTACCGTCGTCGTTGTTCGATGTTCGAGTAAACACTCTCAATCCAATTCATCCGGTAGTTCATGTCTTGTGCGATTCTTTCGATGTCCTCTGACGAGGAAGACGGAGTTCTCTTCATCATTGATGATATGGAGAGGGGGGAGGAGGAGGAGGAGGAAGAGGAAGGAAGAATTTGTTCAAGATGTTCAGCCAACAAACTCTCGCCATCTTGTTCAGTAGTCGTCGCTAGTTGTGCTGTTCTGCTTCTTCTCATCCTGGCCAGTCGCTCGAGAATGTCGTTGAGTCCACGAAGATCCTGCCACGTGTCCATCATCACCATCACCATCACCATCACCATCACCATCACCATCACCATCACCATCACCATCACCATCACCATCACCATCACCATCACCATCACCATCACCATCACCATCACCATCACCATCACCATCACCATCACCATCATCATCATTATCATTATCATCATCATCCTTTTTCAATCATCGTCACAATGATATGTAGTCTTACACTCTTCAGGGCCTCAAGCTTCAAGTCAATCGCCTTAGAGGCTGATCGAAAACTTCAGAAGAGATAGACTGACGAGAAAAACAAGGGAGGATGAACAAGAAGCAGAGGAGTGGAACGGGGGGGATGGAGGAGGTGAAAATAAGTAAGAGGAAGACAAAGTAGGGGAGGAAGAAACAGGTGGAGCGGAAGCAAAGAGGAAGAAGGGTATGACAGGAGATAAGTTCAGATTGACTGTCACCTTGATGGCTGTCACGCTGCTGTTGAGAATATTCTTGGCATTCTTTCAGCATCAGTTCGCACTGTACAATGTCTTCAGATACCGCCAACCATCACAAACGAAGTTTGACCTTGTCCAGCACCGAGGCGATCATGTCCAAGTAAGCTGAGTGAGAATTCACATGAGATGAGTATGATACGAACACAATCAACATCGATATCACCGAGATAACCAGAAGTAGTAACAGCAACATCAACAATGCAACGAAGGAAGGATCTTTACCAGGATTTATCGCCCCATCGCACGACTTGCGAGCTGTACCAGCAGCAATCTTCATAGTCTCTGATATGATCGACGACGAGGGCATTGACCTTCTCTTGTCCATCGTGATAGCTGGGAGGAAGTCAAACAGCACCAAACAACTCCAATCTCATCACTTCTGCGACTCTTCTGCCTGCTCTGCAAGCTCTTGCGGATGTCAGGAAGGAACGACGAGGACCGAGGCAAGGAGGAGGACGGCGGGGGCGGGAAGGAGGAGGAGGAGGAGGAGGCTCGAGCCAGCTCGCTCTCGTCCAGGGACAGCGACTTGACGAGCTTGAAGTTCATATTGCTCTTGACCTCTCCACATGCCGTCTGGTGGAACAACGTCGGAAAGGGAGAAGGAGGAAGGAAACAAGAATCTCACCCGGATCCTCTCGACTTCGTTCCCAAAAGTTGACAGGCACTCGTCTACCACTACCTTGGGCAGCTGGAATTTCTGCTGGGACTTGAAGACCCTGTGGGGTCAGAGTCAGCTGGGGTTGGAGGTGTTGTGGGCTGCTGTCACCTGAAGAAGGAAAAGAGATCTCTGAAGACATCTCGAGCGGCTGAGTAATGCTGATGGACAGAGATTGACATGTCAGAAGCGAAACGCGAGATAAAGTGGAACCGAGAATGATCTGTACATCATCCTCTATCATCCTTCTTCATCATCACCACCACTACCTCCACCCCCTCCTCGCCCCCCCTCCTTCCTCCTCCTCCTCCTCCTCCTCCTCCTCCTCCTCCTCCTCCTCCTCCTCCCCTTCCTCCTCCTCCTCTCTATCAGCAGCATCTCCATCATTTCTATCATCATCTGCATCAGCTCTGATGAGAACGATGTACTCTCTCTCACCAAAGACCATGCTTCACATCACATCATCTCATCATCTCTCCCTTGTCTCTTCCTCACTTTTGGAATGCTGCACTTGTCGCATTCGCACTGGTTTGCTATCTTGGACGCCTTTGAAGACACCGAGCAAGCGTCTTGGTGGATGCTAGACACAGCAGCTGCGAACGCGAGGGTCTGAAGGGATGCGTCCTCCGACTCAGTAGCAGGAGAGAGGGTGCAGACAAGGCACAGCCTGCAAGGCAGTAAGAGCATCATTCGCTCTTCACCCTTCCTCCTCCTCTCAGTCACCTAGAGGTCCCGTCCAGACAAGGCTTCAGCAGCCTAGTCAGCTTACTCTCTCGGAATGGAAGCACCAAGTTCCCGCCCTGTGACTTCTGACTGTCGGATAGCCTCTGGAGGATGAGACGGAGGGTGTAGAGCGACTTGTACATGTTGGAGCCCTGCGCCTCCAGCTCGGCACTGGTGGAGAAGGATGCGAGGTCGACAAGGAAGAAGGAGGAGCAGACGTCAGCGGCCTCGGGATGGGAAGCAGCTCGACTGGAGGACGAGGAGACCCTGACGGTGAGTTGAACGATGGAAGTGGAGAGCGGTCTCCGGCTGAAATTCGTCCTCATCTGAAGCCAACACACCAAAGGAACGAGGAGACAAACAAGACAAGAGAAAACAAACGGCGTCAGGCATTCAGCACAGCTTACTCCTCCTCTACACTTCCCTTTTCCCCTCCTTCCCCTCCCGCTCTCCTCTCTTCTTCTCCTCCTTCTTACATCCACAAATCTCCTTCTCCTCTCCGCATTCTGAAGCAGCACAAAGCATTCCTCCACTCCTGATACCTCCTTTTCCTTCAAACCTCGTACCTGTGCACAACCATCATCTTAAACCCCCATTCCCCCCCATTCCCCCTCCCTCCTCCTCCTCCCCTCCCCCCTTCCCCCTCCCCCCTCCCTCCTCCTCCTCCTCCTTGCCCCTCCTCCTCCTCCCCATCCCTCTCCCTCCCCCTCCCTCTTCCCCCCCCTCCCTCCTCCTCCTCACTTTCATGCCGAAGTTTGAATCCCCCCTAGACTGAGTTTCACGTTTTTTGAATCAAAGAGATCGTTGATCTGATTCATCTTTGTAAGTCTTCAACTGCCTCGCAGCAGGCCAGCACAGCACCAGCTCGTTGTATATCTCGAAGTAGGACAAAGAAACTGAAGAGCACGCCGCCTCCTCCTCCTCTCCCCTCCTTCCCAGCTCGTCGAAGAGGTGGCTGAGCAGGTGGAACAGGAGCCCTCCCGCGTCCTGCCCCTCCTCCTCCCTCCCTCCCACTTTCCTTGCCGACAGATCCCCACATGCGGTGAAAGTTTTCCCGCTCGAAGCTCCGCCATAGAACAAGAGCGCACAACTGCTCAACGTTGACAACGAGCAGCAGGCAGCAGCCAACGCACCTGGTCCCTCCCAAGAAGGAGCTCAGGAGCGGGCTGACATGCTCTTCGTACATCTTCCTCGTCCTGCAAGACTTCGTTAAACAACATTGAGTGACAAACTCCGGACGTTCACGGACGAGGGAGGGAGGGAGGGAGGGAGAGAGGGAGGGAGGGAGGGAGGGAGGGAGGGAGGGAGGGGGGGAGGGAGGGGGGCAGTGAAGACAAGTGATGGTATCACGTCTCTTGCGGCCCGTACACGTGCCCTCGGAAGACTGACCGCCCTCCTGCTCCTGCTCCTGCGCGGTCACTAACGAGGTTGAGCAAGGAGGACGAGGGGGACGACCTGTCTGTTTGACGTCGCAGATACGATCTTGGTCGGACTTGCAAACGCTCAATACGCTCTCCTCGCCGCTCTCCTGCCCCGTCACGTTTGAGCAGCAGCACCATGAGGACGAGTCTTCACCTCTTCGTGGGGCAGCAGCGGCCTGATCCGGACAAGCACGGGGATGGCGTTGGACCCTGCAGGGAGGAGGAGGAGGTCAGAGACCTCAAAGGGAGAAAGTCAAGTCACCTCTAGAGGACGAGGACGACGAGTGGTCTGTCGTGACAAGGAGGAACGAGCATCAGCAACCAGAGGTCGTTTCCTCAACATGACGAGCATACCGGGTGTGGGGGCATCCGACAAGAAATCCTCTTGCTCGACCTCCACCTTCCTCAGGAGGTTCTTCCCGAACCTCATGCTGACGTCGGTGGAGACCCTCTGTGGAGGTATGGGGATGAAGAGGTCTCGAGCACCTTGGATCAGACGCTGAACCTCCACGACTCATGCAGACGTTCTTTGAACATGTGGTAGACGTTCTGGTAGACGTGAGAGAGTAAGAACAAGCTCATGGGGAGAGATTTCAAGTGATGGTGGTTTGAATTGCTACCATCCTTCCTCTTGTCCGGAGCTGATTCCTACAGCACATTCTTCATCTACAACACCATCGTTTCATTCCCTAATCTTCCATCTCCAACAAAGTGATCATGTTCTGTCCTTCTGGATTGTTGAAAACATTCATGATTCGTCTGCATCTCCTCTTGCTCGAATCATATTGAGTCTGATATCTTCATCCTCTTATTTCTCCTCCTCTCCTCCTCCTCCTCTCCTCCTCCCTCTCCTCCTCTCCCTCACTTCCTCTCCCTCTCCTCCTCCCCCCCCTCCATATCTGAGTCACCTTCATGTCCTTAGGCCGCTAAGACTTCGCTCAATTCTCCATGAGCCTACCCCCTTATCTCAGTAACACGGAGCTCAGTACCCAAACATTGACCAGTAACTACCCACCAATATTCCTGTAATGGAAAGTGTATTTCAAGCCTACCGGTACTCTGAAGACATACAAAATACCCCTACCCCCTATCCTTAGAGCTATTTGCTACCCCCAAGCCCGGGGATTGTTGGATCACGATGCGCTCCCTGTTATTGCTCTCCGTGATTCTCAGGTGAGAGAAGAGGAGGGAGGAGAGCAGGAGAGCAGGAGAGCAGGAGAGCAGGAGAGCAGGAGAGCAGGAGAGCAGGAGAGCAGGAGAGCAGGAGAGCAGGAGAGCAGGAGAGCAGAGGAGGGCAAGGGAGGGCAAGTTAGACAACAGGATTTGTGAGTCCAAAATGTACGAGTTCATAGAGAAATGTAGCATACCGAAGGGAGATAGATGAAGAAGATCCGAACGTCGTTGTTGACATCACGGTGCTCGTATGACCGGTTCTCGATTATAAAAGTTCTCCTTCGTCTTATGAGAGATGAAGTATCCTCTGCAGATGTCTTGTATCGATGTTCCCATACAGCGGCCAGGGAAACAAAGACGGTGAGTACCTGACTTGTTACGATGACGATGAAAATTTTCCGCTCAGGGCGAGTGAGAGAAGACGGGACGAAGATGTACGGCGATTACGAGGCTCAAAGGTTGGTAGGCCTGGGCGTGCAACGCATAGAGCGAACCAGGGGGGAGCAGTGAGCGACATGGAGGAAGGGTGGAGGGGTCGGGAGGAGGAGGAGGAGGAGGAGGAGGAGACCGTCATGAGAGAGAAACGACGGGATGTGCTGAAGAGATGATGAATGCAGCAGATTGAGGGAGCGGCAGAGGGTGCTGAGTGCGACCAGTCAGAGAGAGCAGAAGGCGGAGGAAAGTGGGAGGAAGGATACGGACAGAAAATGAGGAGGGGAAAGGGAGAGGAGTGGGGATAGAACGATGGTTGACATCCTTGGTTGACTGCAGACACTGGATGGAGATCACGCTGCATCTTCCGGCTCAAGATTGGTACAGAGAAACCAGAGACAACGATCTCATGTCGGTCCCGTCGCTACCTCCTCCCCTCCCTCTTTCCTTCCCTCCTCTCCTCCCTCCCTCCCTCCCTCCCTCCCCTCCCCTCCCCTCCCTCC